>NW_027197307.1:25000-62500 GCF_038502225.1 Cherax quadricarinatus | reverse complement strand
CCACAACTTCTCAGTGCCAGGTACCACAACATCTCAGTGCCAGGTACCACAACACCTCAGTGCCAGGTACCACAACACCTCAGTGCCAGGAACTACAACATCTCAGTGCCAGGCGCCACAACATCTCAGTGCCAGGTACCACAACATCTCAGTGCCGGTTACCACAACATCTAAGTGCCAGGTACCACAGCATCTCAGTGCCAGGAAACCACAACATCTCAGTGCCAGGCGCCACAACATCTCAGTGCCAGGTACCACAACTTCTCAGTGCCAGGTACAACACCTCAGTGCCAGGAAACAACATCATCTCAGTGCCAGGCGCCACAACATCTCAGTTCCAGGTACCACAACATCTCAGTGCAAGGTACCACAACATCTCAGTGCCAGGAAACCACAACATCTCAGTGCTAGGCGCCACAACATCTCAGTGCCAGGTGCCACAACATCTCAGTGCCAGGTACCACAACATCTCAGTGCCAGGTACCACAACATCTCAGTGCCGGGTACCACAACATCTCAGTGCCAGGTACCACAACATCTCAGTGCCAGGTACCACAACACCTCATTGCCAGGTACCACAACATCTCAGTGCCTGGTACCACAACATCTCAGTGCCAGGAAACCACAACATCTCAGTGCCAGGCACCACAACATCTCAGTGCCAGGTGCCACAACATCTCATTGCCAGGTACCACAACATCTCAGTGCCAGGTACCACAACACCTCAGTGCCAGGTACCACAACATCTCAGTGTCGGGTACCACAACATCTCAGTGTCGGGTACCACAACATCTCAGTGCCAGGTACTACAACATCTTAGTGCCAGGTACCACAAAATCTCAGTGCCAGGCGCCACAACATCTCAGTGCCAGGTACTACAACATCTCAGTGCCAGGTACTACAACATCTCAGTGCCAGGTACCACAACATCTCAGTTCCAGGTACCACAACATCTCAGTTCCAGGTACCACAACATCTCAGTTCCAGGTACCACAACATCTCAGTGCCAGGCACCGCAACATCTCAGTGCCGGGTACCACAACATCTCAGTGCTAGGTACCACAAGATCTTAGTGCCAGGTACCACAACATCTCAGTGTCAGGCGCCGCAACATCTCAGTGCCAGGTACCACAACATCTCAGTGTCAGGCGCCGCAACATCTCAGTGCCAGGTACCACAACATCTCAATGCCAGGTACCACAACATCTCACTGCCAGGCGCCACAACAACTCAGTGCCGGGTACCACAACATCTCAGTGCCAGGTACCACAGCATCTCAGTGCCAGGCGCCGCAACATCTCAGTGCCAGGTACCACAACATCTCACTGCCATGCGCCACAACAACTCAGTGCCGGGTACCACAACATCTCAGTGCCAGGTACCACAACATCTCAGTGCCAGGTACCACAACATGTAAGTGCCATGTACCACAACATCTCAGTGCCAGGTACCACAGCATCTCAGTGCCAGGAAACCACAACATCTCATTGCCAGGCGCCACAACTTCTCAGTGCCAGGTACCACAACATCTCAGTGCCAGGTACCACAACTCAGTGCCAGGTACCACAACACCTCAGTGCCAGGAACTACAACATCTCAGTGCCAGGCGCCACAACATCTCAGTGCCAGGTACCACAACATCTCAGTGCCGGTTACCACAACATCTCAGTGCCAGGTACCACAGCATCTCAGTGCCAGGAAACCACAACATCTCAGTGCCAGGCGCCACAACATCTCAGTGCCAGGTACCACAACTTCTCAGTGCCAGGTACCACAACACCTCAGTGCCAGGAAACAACAACATCTCAGTGCCAGGCGCCACAACATCTCAGTGCCAGGAACCACAACATCTCAGTGCAAGGTACCACAACATCTCAGTGCCAGGAAACCACAACATCTCAGTGCTAGGCGCCACAACATCTCAGTGCCAGGTGCCACAACATCTCAGTGCCAGGTACCACAACATCTCAGTGCCAGGTACCACAACATCTCAGTGCCGGGTACCACAACATCTCAGTGCCAGGTACCACAACATCTCAGTGCCAGGTACCACAACACCTCATTGCCAGGTACCACAACATCTCAGTGCCTGGTACCACAACATCTCAGTGCCAGGAAACCACAACATCTCAGTGCCAGGCACCACAACATCTCAGTGCCAGGTGTCACAACATCTCATTGCCAGGTACCACAACATCTCAGTGCCAGGTACCACAACACCTCAGTGCCAGGTACCACAACATCTCAGTGTCGGGTACCACAACATCTCAGTGTCGGGTACCACAACATCTCAGTGCCAGGTACTACAACATCTTAGTGCCAGGTACCACAAAATCTCAGTTCCAGGCGCCACAACATCTCAGTGCCAGGTACTACAACATCTCAGTGCCAGGTACTACAACATCTCAGTGCCAGGTACCACAACATCTCAGTTCCAGGTACCACAACATCTCAGTTCCAGGTACCACAACATCTCAGTTCCAGGTACCACAACATCTCAGTGCCAGGCACCGCAACATCTCAGTGCCGGGTACCACAACATCTCAGTGCCAGGTACCACAAGATCTTAGTGCCAGGTACCACAACATCTCAGTGCCAGGCGCCGCAACATCTCAGTGCCAGGTTCCACAACATCTCAATGCCAGGTACCACAACATCTCACTGCCAGGCGCCACAACAACTCAGTGCCGGGTACCACAACATCTCAGTGCCAGGTACCACAGCATCTCAGTGCCAGGCGCCGCAACATCTCAGTGCCAGGTACCACAACATCTCAATGCCAGGTACCACAACATCTCACTGCCAGGCGCCGCAACATCTCAGTGCCAGGTACCACAACATCTCTGTGCAGGGTACCACAACATATCAGTGCCGGGTACCACAACTTCTCAGTGCCAGGTACCACAAGATCTTAGTGCCAGGTACCACAACATCTCAGTGCCAGGTACCACAACATCTTAATGCCAGGTACCACAACATCTCACTGCCAGGCGCCACAACAACTCAGTGCCGGGTATCACAACATCTCAGTGCCAGGTACCACAACATCTCAGTGCCAGGTACCACAACATCTAAGTGCCAGGTACCACAACATCTCAGTGCCAGGTACCACAGCATCTCAGTGCCAGGCGCCGCAACATCTCAGTGCCAGGTACCACAACATCTCAATGCCAGGTACCACAACATCTCACTGCCAGGCGCCGCAACATCTCAGTGCCAGGTACCACAACATCTCTGTGCCGGGTACCACAACATATCAGTGCCGGGTACCACAACTTCTCAGTGCCAGGTACCACAAGATCTTAGTGCCAGGTACCACAACATCTCAGTGCCAGGTACCACAACATCTTAATGCCAGGTACCACAAAATCTCAGTGCCAGGCGCCACAACATCTCAGTGCCAGGTACTACAACATCTCAGTGCCAGGTACTACAACATCTCAGTGCCAGGTACCACAACATCTCAGTTCCAGGTACCACAACATCTCAGTTCCAGGTACCACAACATCTCAGTTCCAGGTACCACAACATCTCAGTGCCAGGCACCGCAACATCTCAGTGCCGGGTACCACAACATCTCAGTGCTAGGTACCACAAGATCTTAGTGCCAGGTACCACAACATCTCAGTGTCAGGCGCCGCAACATCTCAGTGCCAGGTACCACAACATCTCAATGCCAGGTACCACAACATCTCACTGCCAGGCGCCACAACAACTCAGTGCCGGGTACCACAACATCTCAGTGCCAGGTACCACAGCATCTCAGTGCCAGGCGCCGCAACATCTCAGTGCCAGGTACCACAACATCTCACTGCCATGCGCCACAACAACTCAGTGCCGGGTACCACAACATCTCATTGCCAGGTACCACAACATCTCAGTGCCAGGTACCACAACATCTAAGTGCCAGGTACCACAACATCTCAGTGCCAGGTACCACAGCATCTCAGTGCCAGGAAACCACAACATCTCAGTGCCAGGCGCCACAACTTCTCAGTGCCAGGTACCACAACATCTCAGTGCCAGGTACCACAACACCTCAGTGCCAGGTACCACAACACCTCAGTGCCAGGAACTACAACATCTCAGTGCCAGGCGCCACAACATCTCAGTGCCAGGTACCACAACATCTCAGTGCCGGTTACCACAACATCTCAGTGCCAGGTACCACAGCATCTCAGTGCCAGGAAACCACAACATCTCAGTGCCAGGCGCCACAACATCTCAGTGCCAGGTACCACAACTTCTCAGTGCCAGGTACCACAACACCTCAGTGCCAGGAAACAACAACATCTCAGTGCCAGGCGCCACAACATCTCAGTGCCAGGAACCACAACATCTCAGTGCAAGGTACCACAACATCTCAGTGCCAGGAAACCACAACATCTCAGTGCTAGGCGCCACAACATCTCAGTGCCAGGTGCCACAACATCTCAGTGCCAGGTACCACAACATCTCAGTGCCAGGTACCACAACATCTCAGTGCCGGGTACCACAACATCTCAGTGCCAGGTACCACAACATCTCAGTGCCAGGTACCACAACACCTCATTGCCAGGTACCACAACATCTCAGTGCCTGGTACCACAACATCTCAGTGCCAGGAAACCACAACATCTCAGTGCCAGGCACCACAACATCTCAGTGCCAGGTGTCACAACATCTCATTGCCAGGTACCACAACATCTCAGTGCCAGGTACCACAACACCTCAGTGCCAGGTACCACAACATCTCAGTGTCGGGTACCACAACATCTCAGTGTCGGGTACCACAACATCTCAGTGCCAGGTACTACAACATCTTAGTGCCAGGTACCACAAAATCTCAGTTCCAGGCGCCACAACATCTCAGTGCCAGGTACTACAACATCTCAGTGCCAGGTACTACAACATCTCAGTGCCAGGTACCACAACATCTCAGTTCCAGGTACCACAACATCTCAGTTCCAGGTACCACAACATCTCAGTTCCAGGTACCACAACATCTCAGTGCCAGGCACCGCAACATCTCAGTGCCGGGTACCACAACATCTCAGTGCCAGGTACCACAAGATCTTAGTGCCAGGTACCACAACATCTCAGTGCCAGGCGCCGCAACATCTCAGTGCCAGGTTCCACAACATCTCAATGCCAGGTACCACAACATCTCACTGCCAGGCGCCACAACAACTCAGTGCCGGGTACCACAACATCTCAGTGCCAGGTACCACAGCATCTCAGTGCCAGGCGCCGCAACATCTCAGTGCCAGGTACCACAACATCTCAATGCCAGGTACCACAACATCTCACTGCCAGGCGCCGCAACATCTCAGTGCCAGGTACCACAACATCTCTGTGCAGGGTACCACAACATATCAGTGCCGGGTACCACAACTTCTCAGTGCCAGGTACCACAAGATCTTAGTGCCAGGTACCACAACATCTCAGTGCCAGGTACCACAACATCTTAATGCCAGGTACCACAACATCTCACTGCCAGGCGCCACAACAACTCAGTGCCGGGTATCACAACATCTCAGTGCCAGGTACCACAACATCTCAGTGCCAGGTACCACAACATCTCAGTGCCAGGTACCACAGCATCTCAGTGCCAGGCGCCGCAACATCTCAGTGCCAGGTACCACAACATCTCAATGCCAGGTACCACAACATCTCACTGCCAGGCGCCGCAACATCTCAGTGCCAGGTACCACAACATCTCTGTGCCGGGTACCACAACATATCAGTGCCGGGTACCACAACTTCTCAGTGCCAGGTACCACAAGATCTTAGTGCCAGGTACCACAACATCTCAGTGCCAGGTACCACAACATCTTAATGCCAGGTACCACAACATCTCACTGCCAGGCGCCACAACAACTCAGTGCCGGGTACCACAACATCTCAGTGCCAGGTACCACAACATCTCAGTGCCAGGTACCACAACATCTAAGTGCCAGGTACCACAACATCTCAGTGCCATGTACCACAGCATCTCAGTGCCAGGAAACCACAACATCTCAGTGCCAGGCGCCACAACTTCTCAGTGCCAGGTACCACAACATCTCAGTGCCAGGTACCACAACTCAGTGCCAGGTACCACAACACCTCAGTGCCAGGAACTACAACATCTCAGTGCCAGGTACCACAACATCTCAGTGCCGGTTACCACAACATCTCAGTGCCAGGAAACCACAACGTCTCAGTGCCAGGCGCCACAACATCTCAGTGCCAGGTACCACAACTTCTCAGTGCCAGGTACCACAACACCTCAGTGCCAGGAAACAACAACATCTCAGTGCCAGGCGCCACAACAGCTCAGTGCCAGGAACCACAACATCTCAGTGCCAGGTACCACAACATCTCAGTGCCAGGAAACCACAACATCTCAGTGCTAGGCACCACAACATCTCAGTGCCAGGTGCCACAACATCTCAATGCCAGGTACCACAACATCTCATTGCCAGGTACCACAACATCTCAGTGCCGGGTACCACAACATCTCAGTGCCAGGTACCACAACACCTCATTGCCAGGTACCACAACATCTCAGTGCCAGGTACCACAACATCTCAGTGCCAGGGAACCACAACATCTCAGTGCCAGGCACCACAACATCTCAGTGCCAGGTGCCACAACATCTCAGTGTCGGGTACCACAACATCTCAGTGTCGGGTACCACAACATCTCAGTGCCAGGTACTACAACATCTTAGTGCCAGGTATCACAAAATCTCAGTGCCAGGCGCCACAACATCTCAGTGCCAGGTACTACAACATCTCAGTGCCAGGTACTACAACATCTCAGTGCCAAGTACCACAACATCTCAGTGTCGGGTACCACAACATCTCAGTGCCAGGTACTACAACATCTTAGTGCCAGGTATCACAAAATCTCAGTGCCAGGCGCCACAACATCTCAGTGCCAGGTACTACAACATCTCAGTGCCAGGTACTACAACATCTCAGTGCCAGGTACCACATCATCTCAGTGCCAGGCACCACAACATCTCAGTGCCAGGTACTACAACATCTCAGTGCCAGGTGCCACAACATCTCAGTGCCAGGCACCACAACATCTCAGTGCCAGGTACTACAACATATCAGTGCCAGGTACCACAACATCTCAGTGCCAGGTACCACAACATCTCAGTGCCAGGCACCACAACATCTCAGTGCCAGGTACCACAAGATCTTAGTGCCAGGTACCACAACATCTCAGTGCCAGGTGCCACAACATCTCAGTGCTAGGCACCACAACATCTCAGCGTCAGACGCCACCTGGGGACCTTTCTCGGAGACAATTTATTACCTCACCTCACTGAGGATGGACAGGTAATATCGCCGAGAGAGCACAGATAATCAATGGTAATATCAAGAATATTCATCACAGTTCTGACATCCTTCTGACATCACATTAGGGCAGAAATAATGGGAAAAATATTTCACCTTCGCCCGAGTAATATTTCAGCAGCATTACCCCGCCACCTCCCCGACTTGCCGGGGGAATACTGACGTAAAGTCATATACTGAAAATTTCCGACTTCAAGTCGGAAATTTTCAGTGCAATTTAGATAATATGGGATTTAAATGATTTTATTTAATGATTATTTTTTTGTTTTGTCTTGAGATTTTGAAGACGAGGGGTGGGGATATTTGCCTTTTTTTTTGAATTGTGGTATCGGCGACCCTCTGGTAAGACAGTGGATGGAGTGAGTGATGGTGGAAGTGTTTTTTCTGTTTTTTCTTTGGTGGAACTGCCACTCTGTGTCGGTGGTAAACGGCCGGGGTGTTAAAGAATATATTTTATTATTGTCTCCACAGTGATGTACCAACCTGCAGACTGCAGGTTGGTAGGTCACTGTGGCATGCAGGTTGGTAGGTCACTGTGGCCTGCAGGTTGGTAGGTCACTGTGGCCTGCAGGTTGGTACGTCACTGTTGCCTGCAGGTTGGTAGGTCAATGTTGCCTGCAGGTTGGTAGGTCACTGAGGCCTGCAGGTTGGTAGGTCACTGTTGCCTGCAGGTTGGTAGGTCACTGTGGCATGCAGGTTGGTAGGTCACTGTGGCATGCAGGTTGGTAAGTCACTGTTGCCTGCAGGTTGGTAGGTCACTGTGGCTTGCAGGTTGGTAGGTTACTGTGGCCTGCAGGTTGGTAGGTCACTGTGGCATGCAGGTTGGTAGGTCACTGTGGCATGCAAGTTGGTAGGTCACTGTTGCCTGCAGGTTGGTAGGTCACTGTGGCTTGCAGGTTGGTAGGTTACTGTGGCCTGCAGGTTGGTAGGTCACTGTGGCATGCAGGTTGGTAGGTCACTGTGGCATGCAAGTTGGTAGGTCACTGTTGCCCGCAGGTTGGTAGGTCACTGTGGCTTGCAGGTTGGTAGGTCACTGTGGCCTGCAGACAGTGGAGGCTAGCTCCACACACATGCAAGAGAGGTGATGGAATCTTGACTCCACACACACACACACACACACACACAAACACACATACACATACACACACACACACACACACACACACACACACACACACATACACATACACACACACACACACACATACACACACACACACACACACACACACACACACACACACACACACATACACACACACACACACACACACACACACACACACACACACACACACACACATACACACACACACACACACACACACACACACACACACACACACACACACACACACACAAGTGAGATAAATGAAGAAAAAAATTAGGCCTGGCTAAAGACTAACTTAAAGACCTGGTTCCCTCGTCGCTCATAAAGTGAACGAGGTCCCAAGACCCAAATATTTCCAGAATTAAGTATTTACGCACGTGTCTGTAACCGGTACTTATCGGTATCAAATACCGAGTTCTCTCACAAAGCTCCTGGAGAGCGAAACGTTGCCTCGACAAAATGTCGCATTAGTTGTACCATGTGTCCTTTTATTTAAGTAATATTCTATACGGGAGTATTCAAGACGGAAGATAAATACGCTTTATTGCGCTCGTTCCTGGAAATTTTGAATGAAAGCTTTCAAGAGCATTTTTGCTGGAAAGTTAAGACAAATTTCTGGAAATTAGAGTTGCGCACATGTCAAGATATATATAGAGGAATTCCAGGTCGAGATTTATATAGAGGAACTCGAGGTCAAGATTTATATAGAGCAACTCGGGTGGGGCGCGTTAGAGGTACTGGGATGAAGACAATTAGGTACTTTACACGGTACTATTTGTACCTGACGTCTCCTGTTTACTGACACAGTGTACGTAAAGTGTGAGGTTGGGGTTGCATCTCTTGGCTTGCCAGTGTGTCATTACAGCCGCAATATAGAATAAATTCCCCAACAAAGGTATTTAAGTCTTTGTATATGCACTGAGAGATATGCACCTTTGGGCGTATCTGTGTATATATACCTCTTGGTGCATACACTCGAATATATATATATGTTATATATATATATATATATATATATATATATATATATATATATATATATATATATATATATATATATATATATATATATATATATATATATATATATATATATATATATATATATATATATATATGTGTGTGTGTGTGTGTGTGTGTGTGTGTACTCACCTAATTGTACTCACCTAATTGTGGTTGCAGGGGTCGAGACTCAGCTCCTGGCCCCGCCTCTTCACTGATCGCTACTGGATCCTCTCTCTCTCTGCTTCCTGAGCTTTGTCATACCTCTTCTTAAAACTATGTATGGTTCCTGCCTCCACTACTTCACTTGCTAGGCTATTCCACTTGCTGACAACTCTATGACTGAAGAAATACTTCCTAACGTCCCTGTGACTCGTCTGAGTCTTCAGCTTCCAGTTGTGACCCCTTGTCCCTGTGTCCCCTCTCTGGAACATCCTATCTCTGTCCACCTTGTCTATTCCCCGCAGTATCTTGTATGTCGTTATCATGTCTCCCCTGACCCTTCTGTCCTCCAGTGTCGTCAGTCCGATTTCCCTTAACCTTTCCTCGTACGACATTCCCTTGAGCTCTGGGACTAGCCTTGTTGCAAACCTTTGTACTTTCTCTAACTTCTTGACGTGCTTGACCAGGTGTGGGTTCCAGACTGGTGCTGCATACTCCAGTATGGGCCTAACATACACAGTGTACAGTGTCTTGAACGATTCCTTATTAAGGTATCGGAACGCTATTCTCAGGTTTGCCAGGCGCCCGTATGCTGCAGCGGTTATTTGGTTGATGTGTGCCTCCGGTGATGTGCTCGGTGTTATGGTCACCCCAAGGTCTTTCTCCCTGAGTGAGGTCTGTAGTCTTTGTCCACCTAGCCTATACTCTGTCTGCGGTCTTCTTTGCCCCTCCCCAATCTTCATGACTTTGCATTTGGCTGGATTGAATTCGAGAAGCCAGTTACTGGACCACATGTCCAGCCTCTCCAGGTCTCTTTGCAGTCCTGCCTCATCCTCGTCCGATTTAATTCTTCTCATCAACTTCACGTCATCTGCGAACAGGGACACTTCAGAGTCTATTCCTTCCATCATGTCGTTCACATATATCAAAAATAGCACTGGTCCTAGAACTGACCCCTGTGGGACCCCGCTCGTAACAGGCGCCCACTGTGATACCTCTTCACGTACCATGACTCGTTGCTGCCTCCCTGTCAGGTATTCCCTTATCCATTGCAGTGCCCTTCCTTTTACGTGTGCCTGATCCTCCAGCTTCTGCACTAATCTCTTGTGGGGAACTGTGTCAAAGGCCTTCCTGCAGTCTAGGAAAACGCAATCTACCCAACCCTCTCTCTCGTGTCTTACTTCTGTTACCTTGTCATAAAACTCCAGGAGGTTTGTGATACAAGATTTGCCTTCCATGAACCCATGCTGGTTTTCATTTATAATCTTGTTCCTTTCCAGGTGTTCGACCACTCTCCTCCTGATAATCTTCTCCATGACTTTGCACACAATACATGTCAGAGACACAGGTCTGTAGTTTAGTGCCTCGTTTCTGTTTCCTTTCTTAAATATGGGGACTACATTAGCTGTCTTCCATTTCTCAGGTAGTTGCCCAGTTTCAAGGGATGTGTTGAAGATTGTGGTTAGAGGCACACACAGCATCTCTGCTCCTTCTCTAAGGACCCATGGGGAGATGTTGTCCGGTCCCATCGCCTTTGAGGTGTCAAGGTCACTTAAGAGCTTCTTCACCTCCTCCTCAGTTGTTCGTATGTCATCCAACACTTGTTGGTATATTCCCTCTTGATGTTCCCTTCTGTTCTGTCTTCCCACAGCCCTTCCTGTCTCTACTGTAAAAACTTCCTTAAATCTCCTGTTCAGCTCCTCACATACCTCCTGATCATTTCTTGTGAGTTCTCCACCTTCTGTCCTTAATCTGATCACCTGGTCTTTGACTGTTGTCTTCCTCCTGATGTGGCTATACAACAGTTTCGGGTCAGTCTTGATTCTCGATGCTATGTCATTTTCATACTGTCGCTGGGCCTCCCTCCTTACCTGTGCGTACTCATTCCTGGCTCTGCGACTGATCTCCCTATTTTCGTGTGTTCTCTGCCTTCTGTACTTTTTCCATTCTCTATTGCACTTTGTTTTTGCCTCCTTACACCGTCGGGTGAACCAGGGGCTTGTTCTGGTCTTCCCGTTGTTACTGTTGCCCTTGGGAATGAACCTTTCCACTGCCTCCTTGCATTTTGTTGCTACATATTCCATCATTTCATTTACTGGCTTTCCTGCCAGTTCTCTGTCCCACTGGACCTCCCGCAGGAAGTTCTTCAACCCTATGTAGTCCCCTCTTTTATAGTCAGGCTTTTCCCATTCTACTCCTGTTATTCTCTCCACTTGCAGCTCTACTATGTATTCAAAGCACAGAACCACGTGGTCGCTAGCTCCTAGGGGACTCTCATACTTGATGTCCTCAATGTCTGAGCTGCCCAGGGTGAACACAAGGTCCAATCTTGCTGGTTCATCCTCCCCTCTCACTCTGGTAGTGTCCTTAACATGTTGGTGCATGAGGTTTTCCAGCACCACGTCCAACATCCTGGCTCTCCATGTTTCGGGACCCCCATGTGGCTCCAGGTTTTCCCAGTCAATCTCCCTGTGGTTGAAATCCCCCATAACCAGCAACTTTGCTCTGCTGGAGTGAGCTCTTCTTGCCACCTCAGCAAGTGTGTCCACCATTGCTCTGTTGCTCTCTTCATATTCCTCTCTTGGCCTCCTGCAGTTCTGTGGTGGATTATACATCACTGCAATGACCACTTTGTGTTCCCCAGACTGAAGTGTACCTGCTATGTAGTCTCTTTCTCCCGTCTCATCTATTCCTTCCATTTTCTCGAATTTCCATCTGTTTTTTACGAGCAGAGCAACCCCACCTCCCCCCCTGCCCCTTCTATCTTTCCTCATGATCTGGTATCCTGGTGGGAAGATTGCATCTGTTATTGTCTCCATGAGTTTTGTTTCTGTAACTGCTATGATGTCTGGGGACTTCTCATTGATTCTTTCTTGCCATTCCTCATGTTTATTCGTTAATCCATCTGCATTTGTGTACCAAACCTTCAACTTCTGTTCTAATACTGTAACTGTGGTGCGGGGGGTGGAAACAGAGGGATCGGTGTGTGATGGTTGGTTTGGATTGTTCAGTTGCCTTGGGGGTGTCGTGGCTGGAGTCCTTCTGCAGGTGTTTCTGGGGGGTGCGCTTGTCCTTCCATTTGATCCTGGGTCATTCTGCTCTCCTTTTTCATTTCCTCCCATTTCTCCTTTCGTTTTTGAACTCTCTCTTTCATTGTCTTCCTTTCGTCCTGTGTTCTGTCTCGGTCGAGGTACACACTCCGGAACTCCTGCTTGTTGCCACCTGGGTCATGTCCCCCTCCCCTATCACCTTCATGATGTGTGTGTGTGTGTGTGTGTGTGTGTGTGTGTGTGTGTGTGTGTGTCAACCTAGCAGGCAAGCCAGCAACCTAACCTAGCAAGCAAGCCTGCTAGCAAGGCCAACCTGGCAGCAAGCCTTGGCAGCCTCCTAACCTGGCCAGCCACCAAGGCCTGGCAGCAGCTAACCGGCAGGCAACCTGCTAAGGCAGCCAACCAACCTGCCTGGCCAGCGCCTGGCTAACAAGCCTAAGCCAACTAACCTAGGCCAAGCTAACCTCCTTGGTAAGGCAACCTAGCCTGCCTAACCAGCAACCAGCCAGCCAGCCAGCAGCAACCTAAGGCCTAACCTAAGCAGCAGCCAACCTGGCCAACCTAGCCTAACCTGGCAGCAGCACAGCAGCAGCAAGCCTGGCCAACCAGCAGCCTGGCCTGGCACAACCAACCTGGCAGCAGCAGCAACCTGGCCTGGCAGCCAGGCAGCAGCCAGCAGCAACCAGCCTGGCACCACCTGGCAGCAGCCAGCCTGGCAGCCAAGGCCTGGCAGCAACCAACCTGGCCTAGCCTGCCTAACATAACCTATCCTAACCTATTATCCTAACCTAAGCTAACGTAGCCTAACCTATCTTATCCTAACCTAACCTATCTTATAATAACCTAACCCAACCTATCTTATCCTAACCTTGCCTAACTTATCCTAACCTATCTTAACCTATCTCATTCTAACCTAAGCTAACCAAACCTAACCTATCCTAACATAACTTATTCTAACCTAACCTAACCTAACGTAACGAAACCTAACCTAACGTAACCTAACGTATCCTATCCTAACCTACCCTCACCTAACCTATCTTAACTTATCCTAACCTAAGCAAATCTAACCTAACCTAAGGTATCCTAACCTAACTTAACCTAACCTAACTTAACCTAATATAACCTAACTTAACCAAACCTAACCCAACTTAACCTAACCTAACTTAACCTAGCCTAACTTAACCTAACCTAACTTAACCTAACCTAACCCAACCTAATCTAACGTAACTGAGAATCCTCACCTAACCTAACCTATCCTAGCTTAATCTAACGTAATTTTTTGGCTAAATTTCTAAGAATTGGACTTTTCCCCCAAAAAAACAATAATAAATAAATAATATAAAATAAAATAGATTTTTTTCTATTGGCAATGATGTAAAACAAAAAAATATCGGTTGATTGAGCTAAATAAACGGTGGAGGTTCGTTCCCCAGTCAGGCAACATATGATTTTTTGTCTGATCAATCATGCTGTTGGTGCTGCTCCGTGCATGGAGGATGCGCTGATCCACACTGTAGTAACACAATCACACAGTACACAATCACACAGTACACAATCACACAGTACACAGTCACACAGTACACAGTCACACAGTACACAGTCACACAGTCACACAGTACACAATCACACAGTACACAATAACACAGTCACACAGTACACAATCACACAGTGCACAATCACAGTACACAATCACACAGTACACAGTCACAGTACACAATCACACAGTACACAATCACAGTCACAAAGTACACAATTACACAGTACACAATCACACAGTACACAATCACACAGTACATAGTCACACAGTACACAATCACAGTACACAATCACACAGTACACAGTCACACAGTGCACAATCACACAGTACACAATCACACAGTCACAAAGCACACAATCACAGTACACAGTCACACAGTACACAGTCATACAGTACACAGTCACACAGTACACAGTCACACAGTACACCGTCATACAATACACAGTCACACAGTACACGGTTATACAGTACACAGTCACACAGTACACACTCACGCAGTACACACTCACACAGTACACAGTCACACAGTACACAGTCACACAGTACATACTCACACAGTACACAGTCACACAGTACACAGTCACACAGTACACGGTTATACAGTACACAGTCATACAGTACACAATCATACAGTACACAGTCACACAGTACACAGTCACACAGTACACACTCACACAGTACACAGTCACACAGTACACAGTCATACAGTATACAGTCACACAGTACACGGTTATACAGTACACAATCATGCAGTACACAGTCACACAGTACACAGTCACACAGTACACACTCACACAGTACACAGTCACACAGTACACAGTCACACAGTACACAGTCACATTACACAATCACACAGTATACAGTACACAGTCACACTACACAATACACTACACAGTCACACAGTACACAGTCACACAGTACACAGTCACACAGTACACAGTCACACAGTACACAGTCACACAGTACACAGTCACACAGTACACAGTCACACAGTACACAGTCACACAGTACACAGTCATACAGTACACAGTCACACAGTACACAGTCACACAGTACACAGTCACACAGTACACAGTCACACAGTCACACAGTACACAGTCACACAGTACACAGTCATACAGTACACAGTCACACAGTACACAGTCACACAGTACACAGTCACACAGTACACAGTCACAGTACACAATCACACAGAACACAGTCACACAGTGTACACAGTCACACAGTACACAGTCACACAGTCACACAGTACACAGTCATAGAGTACACAATCATACAGTATACAGTCATACAGTACACAGTCACACAGTACACAGTCACACAGTACACAGTCACACAGTCACACAGTACACAGTCACACAGTACACAGTCACACAGTACACAGTCACACAGTACACAGTCACAATCACACTACACAATCACACAGTACACAGTCACACAGTACACAATCGCACAGTACACAATCACACAGTACACAATCACACAGTACACAGTCACACAGTACACAATCACAGTACACAATCACACAGTACACAGTCACACAGTGTACAATCACACAGTACACAATCACACAGTCACACAGTACACAGTCACAAAGCACACAATCACAGTACACAGTCACACAGTACACAATCACACAGTACACAATCACACAGTACACAATCACACAGTTCACAATCACACAGTACACATTCCACAATCACACTACACAATCACATTACACAATCACACAGTACACAGTCCACAATCACACTACACAATCACACAGTACACAGTCACACAGTACACAATCACACAGTACACAATCACAGAGTACACAATCACACAGTACACAATCACAAAGTACACAATCACACAGTACACAATCACACAGTACACAGTCCACAATCACACAGTATACAATCACACTACACAATCACACAGTACACAGTCACATAGTACACAATCGCACAGTACACAATCACACAGTACACAGTCACACAGTACACAATCACACAGTACACAATCACACAGTACACAGTCACAAAGTGCACAATCACACAGTACACAATCACACAGCCACACAGTACACAGCCACAAAGCACACATCACAGTACACAGTCACACAGTACACAATCACACAGTACACAATCACACAGCACACAATCACACAGTACACAATCACACAGTACACATTCCACAATCACACTACACAATCACATTACACAATCACACAGTACACAGTCCACAATCACACTACACAATAACACTACACAATCACACAGTACACAGTCACACAGTACACAATCACACAGTACACAATCACAGAGTACACAATCACACAGTACACAATCACACAGTACACAATCACACAGTACACAATCACACAGTACACAGTCCACAATCACACAGTACACAATCACACAGTACACAATCACACAGTACACAGTCACAGTACACAATCACACAGTACACAGTCACACAGTACACAATCACACAGTACACAATCACACAGTACACACACAGCACACAATCACACAGTACACAATCACACAGTACACAATCACACAGTACACAATCACACAGTACACAATCACACAGTTCACAATCACACAGTACACAATCACACAGTACACAATCACACAGTTCACAATCACACAGTTCACAATCACACAGTACACAATCACACGGTACACAGTCACACGGTACACAATCACACAGTACACAATCACACAGTACACAATCACACAGTACACAATCACACAGTACACAATCACACAGTACACAGTCACACAGTACACAATCACACAGTACACAATCACACAGTACACAGTCACACAGTACACAATCACACAGTACACAATCACACAGTACACAATCACACAGTACACAATCACACAATACACAGTCACAGTACACACTCACACAGTACACAATCACACAGTACACAACCATACAGTTCACAATCACACAGTACACAATCACACAGTACACAACACAATCACACAGTACACAATCACACAGTACACAATCACACAGTTCACAATCACACAGTTCACAATCACACAGTACACAATCACACGGTACACAGTCACACGGTACACAATCACACAGTACACAATCACACAGTACACAATCACACAGTACACAATCACACAGTTCACAATCACACAGTACACAATCACACGGTACACAGTCACACGGTACACAGTCACACAGTACACAATCACACAGTACACAATCACACAGTACACAATAACACAGTACACAAACATAGTACACACAGTCAATTCACAGTCACACAGTACACAGTAACACAGTACACAGTCACAGTCATTTCACAATCACACAGTACACAATCACACAGTACACAATCACAGTACACAGCCACACTACACAATCACACAGTACACAATCACACAGTACACAGTCACGGTCAGTTCACAATCACAGAGTACACAGTCACAGTCAGTTCACAATCACAGAGTACACAGTCACAGTCAGTTCACAATCACACAGTACACAGTCACACAGTACACAGTCACGCTACACAATCACACAGTACAAAATCACAGTACACAATCACAGTACACAGTCACAGTACACAGTCACACAGTACACAGTCACACAGTACACAATCACACAGTACACAGTCACACAGTACACAATCACACAGTACACAATCACACAGTACACAATCACACAGAACACAGTCACAGTCAGTTCACAGTCACACAGTACAACTCACACAGTCAGTAGGAAGCTGAGATATTGACTGGAATGTTCAGCCAAGTATTAACCTGGAGAGCCAAGTTACCACAATATTCCGGTCAATATTGCTCTTCAAAATCAATGTAATTTGTGCCACTGTGTTGATACATGTTGTGAACGGGTATTAAGTGGTATTAACTGATATTATCAGGTATTATCTGATATTTGTTGACATTTCGCCAGTATTACGCTAGTGTTATTGTTGTGAGAATAACCTTGGCCTGGGGAGGGAGGGAGGGAGAGAGGAGAGAGAGAGAGAGAGAGAGAGAGAGAGAGAGAGAGAGAGAGAGAGAGAGAGAGAGAGAGAGAGAGAGAGAGAGAGAGAGAGAAAGCAAGTTCATTACTTAAAACACACACACACACATACACACACACACACACACACACACACACACACACACACACACACACACACACACACACACACACACACACACAGAGGAAGACAGCAGCGAGTCATGGTACGTGGCGAGGTGTCAGAGTGGGCACCTGTGACCAGCGGGGTCCCGCAGGGGTCAGTCTTAGGACCAGTGCTGTTTCTGGTATTTGTGAACGACATGACGGAAGGAATAGACTCTGAGGTGTCCCTGTTTGCAGATGACGTGAAGTTGATGAGAAGAATTCACTCGATCGAAGACCAGGCAGAACTACAAAGGGATCTGGACAGGCTGCAGACCTGGTCCAGCAATTGGCTCCTGGAGTTCAATCCCACCAAGTGCAAAGTCATGAAGATTGGGGAAGGGCAAAGAAGACCGCAGACGGAGTACAGTCTAGGGGGTCAGAGACTACAAACCTCACTCAAGGAAAAAGATCTTGGGGTGAGTATAACACCAGGCACATCTCCTGAAGCGCACATCAACCAAATAACTGCTGCAGCATATGGGCGCCTAGCAAACCTCAGAACAGCATTCCGACATCTTAATAAGGAATCATTCAGGACCCTGTACACCGTGTACGTTAGGCCCATATTGGAGTATGCGGCACCAGTTTGGAACCCACACCTAGCCAAGCACGTGAAGAAACTAGAGAAAGTGCAAAGGTTTGCAACAAGACTAGTCCCAGAGCTAAGAGGTATGTCCTACGAGGAGAGGTTAAGGGAAATCAACCTGACGACACTGGAGGACAGGAGAGATAGGGGGGACATGATAACGACATACAAAATACTGAGAGGAATTGACAAGGTGGACAAAGACAGGATGTTCCAGAGATTGGACACAGTAACAAGGGGACACAGTTGGAAGCTGAAGACACAGATGAATCACAGGGATGTTAGGAAGTATTTCTTCAGCCACAGAGTAGTCAGTAAGTGGAATAGTTTGGGAAGCGATGTAGTGGAGGCAGGATCCATACATAGCTTTAAGCAGAGGTATGATAAAGCTCACGGCTCAGGGAGAGTGACCTAGTAGCGATCAGTGAAGAGGCGGGGCCAGGAGCTCGGACTCGACCCCCGCAACCTCAACTAGGTGAGTACAACTAGGTGAGTACACACACACACACACACACACACACACACACACACACACACACACACACACACACACACACACACACACACACATACACACACACACACACACACACACACACACACACACACACACACACACACACACACACACACAAAACATGTGCCTACACAAAATGGTAACTAAAACACACACACACACACACACACACACACACACACACACACACACACACACACACACACACAAAACATGTGCCTACAAAATGGTAACTAAAAACACACACACACACACACACACACACACACACACACACACACACACACACACACATCATAGAGGGGGTGTGTGTGTGTGTGTGTGTGTGTGTGTGTGTGTGTGTGTGTGTGTGTGTGTGTGTGTGTGTGTGTGTGTGTGTGTGTGTGTGTGTGTGTGACCTGCTTCCCCAGGACGAAACTCCTCACAATTCTTGCTTCACAAAGTTGAACGTTATTGTGTTATTTGTGCACTGACCTGCAATATTGGTACACTGACCTGCAATATTGGTACACTGACCTGCAATATTGGTACACTGACCTGCAATATTGGTACACTGACCTGCAATATTGGTACACTGACCTGCAATATTGGTACACTGACCTGCAATATTAGTACACTGACCTGCAATATTGGTACACTGACCTGCAATATTGGTACACTGACCTGCAATATTGGTACACTGACCTGCAATATTGGTACACTGACCTGCAATATTGGTACACTGACCTGCAATATTAGTACACTGACCTGCAATATTGGTACACTGACCTACAATATTGGTAAACTGACCTGCAATATTGGTACACTGACCTGCAATATTGGTACACTGACCTGCAATATTGGTACACTGACCTGCAATATTGGTACACTGACCTGCAATATTGATACACTGACCTGCAATATTGGTACACTGACCTGCAATATTGGTACACTGACATGCAATATTGGTACACTGACATGCAATATTGGTACACTGACCTGCAATATTGGTACACTGACCTGCAATATTGGTACACTGACCTGCAATATTGGTACACTGACCTGCAATATTGGTACACTGACCTGCAATATTAGTACACTGACCTGCAATATTAGTACACTGACCTTCAATATTGGTACACTGACCTGCAATATTGGTACACTGACCTGCAATATTAGTACACTGACCTGCAATATTAGTACACTGACCTGCAATATTGGTACACTGACCTGCAATATTAGTACACTGACCTGCAATATTAGTACACTGACCTGCAATATTGGTACACTGACCTGCAATATTAGTACACTGAACTGCAATATTGGTACACTGACCAGCAATATTGGTACACTGACCTGCAATATTGGTACACTGACCTGCAATATTGGTACACTGACCTGCAATATTGGTACACTGACCTGCAATATTAGTACACTGACCTGCAATATTGGTACACTGACCTGCAATATTGGTACACTGACCTGCAATATTGGTATACTGACCTGCAATATTGGTACACTGACCTGCAATATTGGTACACTGACCTGCAATATTGATACACTGACCTGCAATATTAGTACACTGACCTGCAATATTAGTACACTGACCTGCAATATTGGTACACTGACCTACAATACTCGTACACTGACCTGCAATATTGGTACACTGACCTGCAATATTGATACACTGACCTGCAATATTAGTACACTGACCTGCAATATTAGTACACTGACCTGCAATATTGGTACACTGACCTGCAATATTAGTACACTGACCTGCAATATTGGTACACTGACCTGCAATATTGGTACACTGACCTGCAATATTGGTACACTGACCTGCAATATTGGGACACTGACCTGCAATATTGGTACACTGAACTGCAATATTAGTACACTGACCTGCAATATTGGTACACTCACCTGCAATATTAGTACACTGACCTGCAATATTAGTACACTGACCTGCAATATTGGTACACTGACCTGCAATATTAGTACACTGACCTGCAATATTAGTACACTGACCTGCAATATTGGTACACTGACCTGCAATATTGGTACACTGACCTGCAATATTAATACACTGACCTGCAATATTAGTACACTGACCTGCAATATTGGTACACTGACCTGCAATATTGGTACACTGACCTGCTATATTAGTACACTGACCTGCAATATTGGTACACTGACCTGCAATATTAGTACACTGACCTGCAATATTGGTACACTGACCTGCAATATTGGTACACTGACCTGCAATATTGGTACACTGAACTGCAATATTAGTACACTGACCTGCAATATTGGTACACTCACCTGCAATATTAGTACACTGACCTGCAATATTAGTACACTGACCTGCAATATTGGTACACTGACCTGCAATATTAGTACACTGACCTGCAATATTAGTACACTGACCTGCAATATTGGTACACTGACCTGCAATATTGGTACACTGACCTGCAATATTAATACACTGACCTGCAATATTAGTACACTGACCTGCAATATTGGTACACTGACCTGCAATATTGGTACACTGACCTGCTATATTAGTACACTGACCTGCAATATTGGTACACTGACCTGCAATATTAGTACACTGACCTGCAATATTGGTACACTGACCTGCAATATTGGTACACTGACCTGCAATATTAGTACACTGACCTGCAATATTGGTACACTGACCTGCAATATTAGTACACTGACCTGCAATATTGGTACACTGACCTGCAATATTAGTACACTGACCTGCAATATTGGTACACTGACCTGCAATATTGGTACACTGACCTGCAATATTAGTACACTGACCTGCAATATTAGTACACTGACCTGCAATATTGGTACACTGACCTGCAATACTGGTACACTGACCTGCAATATTAGTACACTGACCTGCAATATTGGTACACTGACCTGCAATATTAGTACACTGACCTGCAATATTGGTACACTGACCTGCAATATTGGTACACTGACCTGCAATATTAGTACACTGACCTGCAATATTGGTACACTGACCTGCAATATTAGTACACTGACCTGCAATATTGGTACACTGACCTGCAATATTAGTACACTGACCTGCAATATTTGTACACTGACCTGCAATATTGGTACACTGACCTGCATTATTGGTACACTGACCTGCAATATTAGTACACTGACCTGCAATATTGGTACACTGACCTGCAATATTAGTACACTGACCTGCAATATTGGTACACTGACCTGCAATATTAGTACACTGACCTGCAATATTAGTACACTGACCTGCAATATTGGTACACTGACCTGCAATATTAGTACACTGACCTGCAATATGAGTACACTGACCTGCAATATTGGTACACTGACCTGCAATATTAGTACACTGACCTGCAATATTTGTACACTGACGTGCAATATTGGTACACTGACCTGCAATATTAGTACACTGACCTGCAATATTGGTACACTCACCTGCAATATTGGTACACTGACCTGCAATATTGGTACACTGAACTGCAATATTAGTACACTGACCAGCAATATTGGTACACTCACCTGCATTAGTACACTGACCTGCAATATTAGTACACTGACCTGCAATATTGGTACACTGACCTGCAATATTAGTACACTGACCTGCAATATTAGTACACTGACCTGCAATATTGGTACACTGACCTGCAATATTGGTACACTGACCTGCAATATTAATACACTGACCTGCAATATTAGTACACTGACCTGCAATATTGGTACACTGACCTGCAATATTAGTACACTGACCTGCAATATTGGTACACTGACCTGCAATATTAGTACACTGACCTGCAATATTAGTACACTGACCTGCAATATTGGTACACTGACCTGCAATATTAGTACACTGACCTGCAATATTGGTACACTGACCTGCAATATTAGTACACTGACCTGCAATATTGGTACACTGACCTACAATATTGGTACACTGACCTGCAATATTATTACACTGACCTGCAATATTGGTACACTGACCTGCAATATTAGTACACTGACCCGCAATATTGGTACACTGACCTGCAATATTAGTACACTGAAATGCAATATTTGTACACTGACCTGCAATATTGGTACACTGACTTGCAATATTGGTACACTGACCTGCAATATTAGTACATTGACCTGCAATATTGGTACACTGACCTGCAATATTAGTACACTGACCTGCAATATTGGAACACTGGCCTGCAATATTGGTACACTGACCTGCAATATTAGTACACTGACCTGCAATATTGGTACACTGACCTGCAATATTAGTACACTGACCTGCAATATTAGTACACTGACCTGCAATATTGGTACACTGACCTGCAATATTGGTACACTGACCTGCAATATTAGTACACTGACCTGCAATATTGGTACACTGACCTGCAATATTAGTACACTGACCTGCAATATTGGTACACTGACCTGCAATATTGGTACACTGACCTGCAATATTAGTACACTGACGTGCAATATTGGTACACTGACCTGCAATATCAGTACACTGACCTGCAATATTGGTACACTGACCTGCAATATTAGTACACTGACCTGCAATATTGGTACACTGACCTGCAATATTAGTACACTGACCTGCAATATTAGTACACTGACCTGCAATATTGGTACACTGACCTGCGATATTGGTACACTGACCTGCAATATTAGTACACTGACCTGCAATATTGGTACACTGACCTGCAATATTAGTACACTGACCTGCAATATTGGTACACTGACCTGCAATATTAGTACACTGACCTGCAATATTAGTACACTGACCTGCAATATTGGTACACTGACCTGCAATATTAGTACACTGACCTGCAATATTGGTACACTGACCTGCAATATTGGTACACTGACCTGCAATATTAGTACACTGACCTGCAATATTAGTACACTGACCTGCAATATTGGTACACTGACCTGCAATATTGCTACACTGACCTGCTATATTAGTACACTGACCTGCAATATTGGTACACTGACCTGCAATATTAGTACACTGACCTGCAATATTGGTACACTGACCTGCAATATTGGTACACTAACCTGCAATATTAGTACACTGACCTGCAATATTTTTACACTGACCTGCAATATTAGTACACTGACCTGCAATATTGGTACACTGACCTGCAATATTAGTACACTGACCTGCAATATTGGTACACTGACCTGCAATATTGGTACACTGACCTGCAATATTAGTACACTGACCTGCAATATTAGTACAATGACCTGCAATATTGGTACACTGACCTGCAATATTGGTACACTGACCTGCAATATTGGTACACTGAACTGCAATATTAGTACACTGACCTGCAATATTGGTACACTCCCCTGCAATATTAGTACACTGACCTGCAATATTAGTACACTGACCTGCAATATTGGTACACTGACCTGCAATATTAGTACACTGACCTGCAATATTAGTACACTGACCTGCAATATTGGTACACTGACCTGCAATATTGGTACACTGACCTGCAATATTAATACACTGACCTGCAATATTAGTACACTGACCTGCAATATTGGTACACTGACCTGCAATATTGGTACACTGACCTGCTATATTAGTACACTGACCTGCAATATTGGTACACTGACCTGCAATATTAGTACACTGACCTGCAATATTGGTACACTGACCTGCAATATTGGTACACTGACCTGCAATATTAGTACACTGACCTGCAATATTGGTACACTGACCTGCAATATTAGTACACTGACCTGCAATATTGGTACACTGACCTGCAATATTAGTACACTGACTTGCAATATTGGTACACTGACCTGCAATATTGGTACACTGACCTGCAATATTAGTACACTGACCTGCAATATTAGTACACTGACCTGCAATATTGGTACACTGACCTGCAATACTGGTACACTGACCTGCAATATTAGTACACTGACCTGCAATATTGGTACACTGACCTGCAATATTAGTACACTGACCTGCAATATTGGTACACTGACCTGCAATATTGGTACACTGACCTGCAATATTAGTACACTGACCTGCAATATTGGTACACTGACCTGCAATATTAGTACACTGACCTGCAATATTGGTACACTGACCTGCAATATTAGTACACTGACCTGCAATATTAGTACACTGACCTGCAATATTGGTACACTGACCTGCATTATTGGTACACTGACCTGCAATATTAGTACACTGACCTGCAATATTGGTACACTGACCTGCAATATTAGTACACTGACCTGCAATATTGGTACACTGACCTGCAATATTAGTACACTGACCTGCAATATTAGTACACTGACCTGCAATATTGGTACACTGACCTGCAATATTAGTACACTGACCTGCAATATTGGTACACTGACCTGCAATATTGGTACACTGACCTGTAATATTGGTACACTGACCTGCAATATTAGTACACTGACCTGCAATATTGGTACACTGACTTGCAATATTGGTAAACTGACCTGCAATATTGGTATACTGACCTGCAATATGAGTACACTGACCTGCAATATTGGTACACTGACCTGCAATATTAGTACACTGACCTGCAATATTTGTACACTGACGTGCAATATTGGTACACTGACCTGCAATATTAGTACACTGACCTGCAATATTAGTACACTGACCTGCAATATTGGCACACTGACCTGCAATATTGGTACACTGACCTGCAATATTAATACACTGACCTGCAATATTAGTACACTGACCTGCAATATTGGTACACTGACCTGCAATATTAGTACACTGACCTGCAATATTGGTACACTGACCTGCAATATTAGTACACTGACCTGCAATATTAGTACACTGACCTGCAATATTGGTACACTGACCTGCAATATTAGTACACTGACCTGCAATATTGGTACACTGACCTGCAATATTAGTACACTGACCTGCAATATTGGTACACTGACCTACAATATTGGTACACTGACCTGCAATATTATTACACTGACCTGCAATATTGGTACACTGACCTGCAATATTAGTACACTGACCTGCAATATTGGTACACTGACCTGCAATATTAGTACACTGAAATGCAATATTTGTACACTGACCTGCAATATTGGTACACTGACTTGCAATATTGGTACACTGACCTGCAATATTAGTACATTGACCTGCAATATTGGTACACTGACCTGCAATATTTGTACACTGACCTGCAATATTGGAACACTGGCCTGCAATATTGGTACACTGACCTGCAATATTAGTACACTGACCTGCAATATTGGTACACTGACCTGCAATATTAGTACACTGACCTGCAATATTAGTACACTGACCTGCAATATTGGTACACTGACCTGCAATATTGGTACACTGACCTGCAATATTAGTACACTGACCTGCAATATTGGTACACTGACCTGCAATATTAGTACACTGACCTGCAATATTGGTACACTGACCTGCAATATTGGTACACTGACCTGCAATATTAGTACACTGACCTGCAATATTGGTACACTGACCTGCAATATCAGTACACTGACCTGCAATATTGGTACACTGACCTGCAATATTAGTACACTGACCTGCAATATTGGTACACTGACCTGCAATATTAGTACACTGACCTGCAATATTAGTACACTGACCTGCAATATTGGTACACTGACCTGCGATATTGGTACACTGACCTGCAATATTAGTACACTGACCTGCAATATTGGTACACTGACCTGCAATATTAGTACACTGACCTGCAATATTGGTACACTGACCTGCAATATTAGTACACTGACCTGCAATATTAGTACACTGACCTGCAATATTGGTACACTGACCTGCAATATTAGTACACTGACCTGCAATATTGGTACACTGACCTGCAATATTGGTACACTGACCTGCAATATTAGTACACTGACCTGCAATATTAGTACACTGACCTGCAATATTGGTACACTGACCTGCAATATTGGTACACTGACCTGCAATATTAGTACACTGACCTGCAATATTGGTACACTGACCTGCAATATTAGTACACTGACCTGCAATATTGGTACACTGACCTGCAATATTGGTACACTAACCTGCAATATTAGTACACTGACCTGCAATATTTTTACACTGACCTGCAATATTAGTACACTGACCTGCAATATTGGTACACTGACCTGCAATATTAGTACACTGACCTGCAATATTGGTACACTGACCTGCAATATTGGTACACTGACCTGCAATATTAGTACACTGACCTGCAATATTAGTACAATGACCTGCAATATTGGTACACTGACCTGCAATACTGGTACACTGACCTGCAATATTAGTACACTGACCTGCAATATTGGTACACTGACCTGCAATATTAGTACACTGACCTGCAATATTGGTACACTGACCTGCATTATTGGTACACTGACCTGCAATATTAGTACACTGACCTGCAATATTGGTACACTGACCTGCAATATTGGTACACTGACCTGCAATATTGGTACACTGACCTGCAATATTAGTACACTGATCTGCAATATTGGTACACTGACCTGCAATATTAGTACACTGACCTTCAATATTAGTACACTGACCTGCAATATTGGTACACTGACCTGCAATATTGGTACACTGACCTGCAATATTATTACACTGACCTGAAATATTGGTACACTGACCTGCAATATTAGTACACTGACCTGCAATATTGGTACACTGACCTGCAATATTAGTACACTGACCTGCAATATTAGTACACTGACCTGCAATATTGGTACACTGACCTGCAATATTAGTACACTGACCTGCAATATTGGTACACTGACCTGCAATATTGGTACACTGACCTGCAATATTGGTACACTGACCTGCAATATTGGTACACTGACTTGCAATATTGGTAAACTGACCTGCAATATTGGTATACTGACCTGCAATATGAGTACACTGACCTGCAATATTGGTACACTGACCTGCAATATTAGTACACTGACCTGCAATATTTTTACACTGACGTGCAATATTGGTACACTGACCTGCAATATTGGTACACTGACCTGCAATATTGGTACACTGACCTGCAATATTGGTACACTGACCTGCAATATTAGTACACTGACCTGCAATATTAGTACACTGACCTGCAATATTGGTACACTGACCTGCAATATTGGTACACTGACCTGCAATATTAGTACACTGACCTGCAATATTGGTACACTGACCTGCAATATTAGTACACTGACCTGCAATATTGGTACACTGACCTGCAATATTAGTACACTGACCTGCAATATTAGTACACTGACCTTCAATATTGGTACACTGACCTGCAATATTGGTACACTGACCTGCAATATTGGTACACTGACCTGCAATATTAGTACACTGACCTGCAATATTAGTACACTGACCTGCAATATTGGTACACTGACCTGCAATATTAGTACACTGACCTGCAATATTGGTACACTGACCTGCAATACTAGTACACTGACCTGCAATATTAGTACATTGACCTGCAATATTGGTACACTGACCTGCAATATTAGTACACTGACCTGCAATATTGGTACACTGACCTGCAATATTAGTACACTGACCTGCAATATTAGTACACTGACCTGCAATATTGGTACACTGACCTGCAATATTAGTACACTGACCTGCAATATTGGTACACTGACCTGCAATATTGGTACACTGACCTGCAATATTGGTACACTGACCTGCAATATTGGTACACTGACCTGCAATATTGGTACACTGACCTGCAATATTAGTACACTGACCTGCAATATTGGTACACTTACCTGCAATATTAGTACACTGACCTGCAATATTAGTACACTGACCTGCAATATTGGTACACTGACCTGCAATATTATTACACTGACCTGCAATATTAGTACACTGACCTGCAATATTGGTACACTGACCTGCAATATTAGTACACTGACCTGCAATATTGGTACACTTACCTGCAATATTAGTACACTGACCTGCAATATTAGTACACTGACCTGCAATATTGGTACACTGACCTGCAATATTAGTACACTGACCTGCAATATTGGTACACTGACCTGCAATATTAGTACACTGACCTGCAATATTAGTACACTGACCTGCAATATTGGTACACTGACCTGCAATATTAGTACACTGACCTGCAATACTGGTACACTGACCTGCAATATTGGTACAATGACCTGCAATATTGGTACACTGACCTGCAATATTGGTACACTGACCTGCAATATTGGTACACTGACCTCCAATATTGGTACACTGACCTGCAATATTAGTACACTGACCTGCAATATTGGTACACTGACCTACAATATTGGTACACTGACCTGCAATATTAGTACACTGACCTGCAATATTGGTACACTGACCTGCAATATTTGTACACTGACCTGCAATATTAGCACACTGACCTGCAATATTAGTACACTGACCTGCAATATTAGTACACTGACCTGCAATATTGGTACACTGACCTGCAATATTAGTACACTTACCTGCAATATTGGTACACTGACCTGCAATATTAGTACACTGACCTGCAATATTAGTACACTGACCTGCAATATTGGTACACTGACCTCCAATATTGGTACACTGACGTGCAATATTAGTACACTGACCTGCAATATTGGTACACTGACCTGCAATATTAGTACACTGACCTGCAATATTGGTACACTGACCTGCAATATTAGTACACTGACCTGCAATATTAGTACACTGACCTGCAGTATTGGTACACTGACCTGCAATATTAGTACACTGACCTGCAATATTGGTACAATGACCTGCAATATTGGTACACTGACCTGCAATATTGGCACACTGACCTGCAATATTAGTACACTGACCTGCAATATCGGTACACTGACCTGCAATATTGGTACACTGACCTGCAATATTAGTACACTGACCTGCAATATTGGTACACTGACCTGCAATATTGGTACACTGACCTGCAATATTTGTACACTGACGTGCAATATTGGTACACTGACCTGCAATATTGGTACACTGACCTGCAATATTGGTACACTGACCTGCAATATTGATACACTGACCTGCAATATTAGTACACTGACCTGCAATATTGGTACATTGACCTGCAATATTGGTACACTGACCTGCAATATCAGTACACTGACCTGCAATATTGGTACACTGACCTGCAATATTGGTACACTGACCTGCAATATTTTTTACACTGACCTGCAATATTAGTACACTGACCTGCAATATTGGTACACTTACCTGTAATATTGGTACACTGACCTGCAATATTGGTACGCTGACGTGCAATATTGGTACACTGACCTGCAATATTAGTACACTGACCTGCAATATTGGTACACTGACCTGCAATATTAGTACACTGACCTGCAATATTGGTACACTGACCTGCAATATTGGTACACTGACCTGCAATATTGGTACACTGACCTGCAATAGCAACTGCGTAATCACCTTTATTGTTCCTAAAATGTTCATTCGCCTTTTTATATCCGTTTCCCTCACTTGTTTGTCCCCGCACTCTTTATAAACTTCTAGCGTCCAGTCTCTTGGTATCCATGTAAGTCAGTTTCTCTGTCTCTATCTCTCCGTCTCTCTTTTTTTTCTCTCTCTCTCCTCTCTTTCTCTTTTCTCTCTCTTTCTCACTCAAACGAGAGCCGAAATGAAGCAAGTGAGGTCCCTGAGAATCGATCTTTGTAAGTTCGTAACTTTACAGTACTTAAGAAATGCAGTTACATTTTTATCCACGTTGTTCCATTTAATAACGATCTTCATACTGAAAAACTTCATTCCGACATTTATCCTTTTACTCATTTGGGTCTGTAACTTGAGTTTCAACCCATGAGTTTCCTCCTCTCAAACAGACCTGTGTTTACCCCACCGAAGCCTGTGAGCAAAAGTGGGTCGGCATTATGCCTTCCCAGTTCTCCTCTCTCCCAGGCACTGTAAGGTTCAGTTAATTCTGCCTCTCGTCTTGGCTCACTCTTCTTCTGCATCGCGATTAGCTTCGTAGCAGATCTCTGGACTTACTTTAGTTTTTTTGTGTGTTTTCTCAGGTAGGATTTCATGCCGGCTGCGTGAATTCTATGATAGGTCTGACTTGTTAGGTAAATGGACACGTGTTCAACTAATGCGACATTTTGGTTGTGATGAATGGTTAGTGATGAATGGTTTGGAAAACAGACAAGTTGAAGATTGAGACACTTATGCAACATATGGGAATCTTTATTCAGGAAACGTTTCGCCACACAGTGGCTTCATCAGTCCAATACAAAGCAGCAGGTGTAAGGAGAGGAGGAGTATGAGGTAATCAGTCCCTCAGCCTGGAGTCGATGTGTTCAGTCCATCAATCTTGTAGAATGTACAGCATAGGGCCGTAGACGTGGCTTATATACTGTATTCAGGTGAGGCGAAGCAGGATGAGGCGGGGTCATAGTGGTACCATCCACTAGTCGAAGTAGGTCTTCGTCCAAAGGTTGGACAAGTGTTAAAGAATACTTTGTAACAAGATCCCATCATGCTGCAGTGTCTGATAGTTGTGATGAATGGTTTGGAAAACCGACAAGTTAAAGATTGAGACACTTATGCAACATATGGGAATCTTTATTCAGGAAACGTTTCGCCACACAGTGGCTTCATCAGTCCAAGCCGTTACGAACAACGACTTGACGAAGCTCCTGGAGAGTGAAACGTTGCCTCAATAAAAGCATCGCGTTAGTTAAACATGTGTCCTCTTACCTAACATATTATCGGTAATTCTACCAACATTATTACAATAGGTTTGACATATGTTTTAAGTAAGGTCATGAAGGACTGTTGAGGTAATTGAATGCCGTCCTTAATTTTACCATACATTTCATAGTATCTTATATATCCTTTTTTAAATTTGCTCTGCTATGAACTAGGTACAATTCTGCTATTTACAATTCCAAAAGTAGTTACCGTTCGCATAAATAAAGACAACTTAAAGTGGATGAACTTACATTCGAAGAATCCGAGGGGAATTTTTTTTGTTCCTTTTTTTTGCATTTCATCTCAGGCAAATAACATGGAAAGGCTGGGCACGTAGATCCATTACACGAAATAGAGCTGGCTTTGCCCAGGAGACCCGTCAATCCCCAGATGAGAACGCGGTGACTGACTCTTCATTCAGAAGCTGCCGCAAGAGACATTAGTCAAATTGAACAACAACATCACTCTCCACGCTGACCACAGTCTCACTACCAGGGACTCTCAGTCTTGACCACAGTCTTGATCTCAGGGACCTCTAAGGCTGACCACAGTCTTGATCCCAGGGACCCTCACGCTAACCACAGTCTCACTACCAGAGACCCCTCACGCTAACCAGTCTCATTACCAGGGACCCCTCACACTGACCCTAGTCTCACTACCAGGGACCCCTCACACTGACCCTACTCTCACTACCAGGGACCCCTCACACTGACCCTAGTCTCACTACCAGGGACCCCTCACACTGACCCTACTCTCACTACCAGGGACCCCTCACACTGACCCTAGTCTCAATACCAGGGACCCCTCACACTAACCCTAGTCTCACTACCAGGGACCCCTCACACTGACCCTAGTCTCACTACCAGGGACCCCTCACACTGACTCCAGTCTCCCAACCAGGGATGCTCACACTGACCACAGTCTTACTACTACTGCTATTTATTGCAAGCCTAATGTTCCGGGGTACTCGAACCACTGCCTAGTTTCGGCTAGGCACCGATACTTATCTGTGGTCTGGCTGTATGGCTGAAGTACTGCGTACCTCGATGCAGAGCATACAGGCTCGAATCTTGATGTTGACTGAGAGATAATGTGTAAACCCGTAAGTGTCGCATAGCTCCTCCAACTCCTTGAATGAGGAACATACTCTAACATGAACGCACTCGCCTAGATTATTAAAGATGCAAATAGAAAATATAATTATACATATACCTTCGTGTGTTAGTGTGATTTGTCAATGGTCCAAGTTGGACCGAAACGTCGTCAAAAGTTTTAGATATATAAGTGTATAGTTATATCCTCCAACAAGTGGTATCAGGCTGGTCAGGACCCATGTTAGTATGTCTGGTCAAGACCCATGTTAGTGTGTCTGGTCAAGACCCATGTTAGTGTGTCTGGCCAGGACCCATGTTAGTGTGTTTGGCCAGGACCCATGTTAGTGTGTCTAGCCAGGACTCATGTTAGTGTGTCTGGCCAGGACCCATGTTAGTGTGTCTGGTCAAGACCCATGTTAGTGTGTTTGGCCAGGACCCATGTTAGTGTGTCTGGCCAGGACCCATGTTAGTGTGTCTAGCCAGGACTCATGTTAGTGTGTCTGGCCAGGACCCATGTTAGTGTGTCTGGTCAAGACCCATGTTAGTGTGTTTGGCCAGGACCCATGTTAGTGTGTCTGGCCAGGACCCATGTTAGTGTGTCTAGCCAGGACTCATGTTAGTGTGTCTGGCCAGGACCCATGTTAGTGTGTCTAGCCAGGACTCATGTTAGTGTGTCTAGCCAGGACCCATGTTAGTGTGTCTGGCCAGGACCCATGTTAGTGTGTCTGGCCAGAACCCATGTTAGTGTGTCTGGTCAAGACCCATGTTAGTGTGTTTGGCCAGGACCCATGTTAGTGTGTCTGGTCAAGACCCATGTTAGTGTGTTTGGCCAGGACCCATGTTAGTGTGTCTGGCCAGAACCCATGTTAGTGTGTCTGGTCAAGACCCATGTTAGTGTGTCTGGCCAGGACCCATGTTAGTGTGTCTGGCCAGAACCCATGTTAGTGTGTCTGGTCAAGACCCATGTTAGTGTGTCTGAATTTCGCCTCTTTCAGAAACGGAAATTTTACGACGCTTGCCACGTCAAATTGTCGGACAAAAGTTACGGCTTCATGTTTACGATGTGGCAGCCGGTGAGATGCCGTAAGGAATAGTGAAGAGTAGTATGGTGCTGTACGGAGCAGTAGGAAGCAGTAAAAAAGCAGTTAAAAGCATTAAAGAGCAGTAAGAAGCAGTGAGGAACAATAAATGGCACTGATAAGCAGTAAAGATAATAAAAGAGAGACAGAGCAATAATGAGCAGTAAGGAACGGTCACTGAGTAGTCAGTCACAGATGACTGGTTCGGAATACTTAGGCGCAGGAGATGATGTCCTGCAGATGTCTCACCAGGAGGAGGCTGAGGAAGATCATCACGCCGGAAGTAGGCACAATTTGGGGAGAACCTAGAGAGAAATGGCTTCGAGGAAACGTTGGAATGTATGAAGATATGGAGGAAAGGAGATATAAAGGGATTCAAGGGAGCAGAGATTGAATGGAAAGGAATCAGTAAAAGGAATGAACGAGGGGAATAAGAATTATGAAACAAGGCTGGGAAGATTCGGAAACTTAAGCTAATTTTTAATGTCAGTAGTTTAGCGACAGTCGATATTCAGGCCGCAATATTTACATAAACAATAGGTAATAATTTCTTAATGTCAATATTAAAAATCAGTTTGTGAACTTATTATAAAATAGTGAGATTAGTAGTGTTTATAGACTGAGGGATTTATTTATCAGTACAAATCCACTGAAGATTTTCATATATCCCTATTTTATGGGATAAAATATTCTTGACAGAGGATATACAGTATACATGCAGCCATCGTGCAACTTATCTTGCGTTTCAAAGGAGAGACTTTTAGCTGGGTAATCTTATGAGTGATGAATAAGACACATGTGTGCCACTGGGTGTCTCTGTTGCCAGAACTTATAAAGATGCCCAGGTATTACACATGTTTATGATTCATCGACTTGTCGATCTTATGAATCATTAGTATAACGATAATCTTAATTATTATTATTACAATCAAGGGGGAAACGCTAAACCCGGAGGATTATACAGCGCCTGGGGGGGGGGAGGTGGAAGGCATTCAGGCTTAATTTGGGGAACTGGAGCACAGATCCAATTCCCTAAATCAAGAGCCCCTCACCAACGATAATCTTAAGAGAGCCACAGGTCGCGTCCTGTACTGGATGTTTGCCTGATACACTCACAAACGTATCATGTCTAACTCACAAACACATCATGCCAGACACATGCCCTCACAAACACTTATGTTTAACTCATACACTCACCAACGCTTCCTGAGTAAACACACCCCAAAATGCCTCACCTCTCTGGTATTTCATCTGTTGCGTCGACATTTCTTCCTTAACCACCACAAACGTAACGTCATGCCACTCTTGCCTCTCCCTGGATACCTACAGTTACACCACGTCCACACTAGACACAACAGACTCAAGAGCTTCCAGCACCGTCGCCTCGGTAATGTGACTTGAATTCCTTCAACTCAATAGCGTGGCTTGGAGGTGCTTCGTCGTAAATTATATTGCTGTGAAGAATACGTTGACTGACTGCTTGGTAAAGTGTAATTTAACCAATGGGGAGAGCTGAGCTCTGGTGAGAGCCGAGGTTGAAATGCACGACAGGGACTGGCTCAGCCAGTAAGATGGCTGCCAGCAGCTGGAAGCTACTGATTGGTTACGCTTGGGGTGATCGAGTAATTTCCACTACTGTGGATGGTTTTTCTGTGCTAACCAGTCATAGAGCTTTGTGTTTTATAAGGCAGCCTAGGCAGCCGAAGGGGTATTCAGCTTGGGCACTTCAAAAGAACAGGCAGCACTCAATATTCCCCACCTTCAAGCCCCTTAAAGGTGGGGATATAGATGGGTTGACTGAACAATAACACAAGACAAGAGCATCGGCACCAGAGTGTGACTGTTCCATCCCGCTCCAGAGATGGAACAGTCGTTCACGAGTACAAAACCGACCCTTCTTCAGGAGCCAATGATGGGTCATCATTTTCTTAAGACCTGTGTTCGGACAGTGGTCCTGTCGACTATAAAAACATTAGAGAGACCCAGAGGTGAGTTGCCAGCCGTCAGCCGACAGTCAGACAAGAAAAAGTCTTCAGAAGACACAAGGACACCGTGTGTGATGCAACCGGTACACACATGGGCCCTGCACTGCCTAGACACGGCAGAGAAGGATATTGGTCGCATTTGCTGGTCATCGTTCATCGCCGTCGCTCAGCTGATTGGCCCCTGGGTGTTCTGGCAATTTCCCGTAGGTTACCAGTCTTCGGCCAGTAGAAGCAGCATACCAGCACCCCCTTACAACCCTTCAAGGTGCAACAGTAAACAACATGGTACAATACCGTGACTGGAACAATACACAAATAACCCGCACATAGGAGAGAGTAATTTACCACAACGTTTCGGTCAGACTTGGACCATTTGCAAAGTAAATGGTTTAGGCACAACAGTGATGTATCTTATGAAAATGGCGAAATATAGTGATGTGCCAGGGCATTTAGTGGTAATGTGATACTTAGTAATGTGTCACGGGGGATTTGCGATATTGTAATGATATTGTTGTATGAAGCTGGAGTGGTGATAACCAGTGACACACACACACACACACACACACACACACACACACACACACACACACACACACACACACACACACTGCAGCGCCTGTGTGTGTCTGCTAACTCCTCTCCTTACACTAAGTTTTTTCTCCTTTTGTTTTCCCTCCCTCCCTTCCATCCTATTACCCTTCCCTCCCTCGAGTCCTCCCTTCCATCCTATTACCCTTCCCTCCCTCGAGTCCTCCCTTCCATCCCATTACCCTTCCCTCCCTCGAGTCCTCCCTTCCATCCTATTACCCTTCCCTCCCTCGAGTCCTCCCTTCCATCCCATTACCCTTCCCTCCCTCGAGTCCTCCCTTCCATCCCATTACCCTTCCCTCCCTCGAGTCCTCCCTTCCATCCTATTACCCTTCCCTCCCTCGAGTCCTCCCTTCCATCCCATTACCCTTCCCTCCCTCGAGTCCTCCCTTCCATCCTATTACCCTTCCCTCCCTCGAGTCCTCCCTTCCATCCTATTACCTTTCTCTCCATCAAGTCCTCCCTTCCATCCCATTATCTCCATTGATTCATAACATACTACCCTCCCTCCCACCCCTAGATCTCCCA
>NW_027197307.1:0-20000 GCF_038502225.1 Cherax quadricarinatus | reverse complement strand
GGACAGGAGGGTCAGGACAGGAGGGTCAGGACAGGAGGGTCAGGACAGGTGGGTCAGGACAGGTGGGTCAGGACAGGAGGGTCAGGACAGGAGGGTCAGGACAGGAGGGTCAGGACAGGAGGGTCAGGACAGGAGGGTCAGGAGAGACATAACACCATAAAAAAGCTCATGGAGCAGGGAGAGAGAGGACCTAGTAGCGATCAGTGAAGAGGTGGGGCCAGGAGCTATGTCTCGACCCCTGCAACCACAAATACGTGAGTACATTAACGCACACACACGTGCGCGCATATATATATATATATATATATCTGAAGAACTCATTAATTACGATTTACCATTGCCACTATAAAAGTCACATTAGTTGTACCTGTGTCATTTTACCTAACATTTTGTAGGTAATTCTACCATTATTCTATTAATTTCGTTCCGATACGTCGCTATTAAATTGTATAAAAGATATTTACATAGCAAAGTTTCCAAAATTACTGCTGGTATCGTACAACTTCCAGTTTACGTAGACCAACAAGGTACCAGTGGTATCAAGACAACTATCTGCTAGTTTACGTAGACCAACAAGGTACCAGTGGTATCAAGACAACTATCTGCTAGTTTACGTAGACCAACAAGGTACCAGTGGTATCAAGACAGCTATCTGCTAGTTTACGTAGACCAACAAGGTACCAGTGGTATCAAGACAACTATCTGCTAGTTTACGTATACCAACAAGGTACCAGTGGTATCAAGACAACTATCTGCTAGTTTACGTAGACCAACAAGGTACCAGTGGTATCAAGACAGCTATCTGCTAGTTTACGTAGACCAACAAGGTACCAGTGGTATCAAGACAACTATCTGCTAGTTTACGTAGACCAACAAGGTACCAGTGGTATCAAGACAGCTATCTGCTAGTTTACGTAGACCAACAAGGTACCAGTGGTATCAAGACAGCTATCTGCTAGTTTACGTAGACCAATAAGGTACCAGTGGTATCAAGACAGCTATCTGCTAGTTTACGTAGACCAACAAGGTACCAGTGGTATCAAGACAGCTATCTGTTAGTTTACGTAGACCAACAAGGTACCAGTGGTATCAAGACAGCTATCTGCTAGTTTACGTAGACCAACAAGGTACCAGTGGTATCAAGACAACTATCTGCTAGTTTACGTAGACCAACAAGGTACCAGTGGTATCAAGACTGCTATCTGTTAGTTTACGTAGACCAACAAGGTACCAGTGGTATCAAGACAGCTATCTGCTAGTTTACGTAGACCAACAAGGTACCAGTGGTATCAAGACAACTATCTGCTAGTTTACGTAGACCAACAAGGTACCAGTGGTATCAAGACAACTATCTGTTAGTTTACGTAGACCAACAAGGTACCAGTGGTATTAAGACAGCTATCTGCTAGTTTACGTAGACCAACAAGGTACCAGTGGTATCAAGACAGCTATCTGTTAGTTTATGTAGACCAACAAGGTACCAGTGGTATCAAGACAGCTATCTGCTAGTTTACGTAGACCAACAAGGTACCAGTGGTATCAAGACAGCTGTTAGTTTACGTAGACCAATAAGGTACCAGTGGTATCAAGATAGCTATCTGTTAGTTTACGTAGACCAACAAGGTACCAGTTGTATCAAGACAACTATCTGCTAGTTTACGTAGACCAACAAGGTACCAGTGGTATCAAGATAACTATCTGTTAGTTTACGTAGACCAACAAGGTACCAGTGGTATCAAGACAACTATCTGCTAGTTTACGTAGACCAACAAGGTACCAGTGGTATCAAGACAACTATCTGCTAGTTTACGTAGACCAACAAGGTACCAGTGGTATCAAGACAACTATCTGCTAGTTAACGTAGACCAACAAGGTACCAGTGGTATCAAGACAACTATCTGCTAGTTTACGTAGACCAACAAGGTACCAGTGGTATCAAGACAACTATCTGCTAGTTTACGTAGACCAACAAGGTACCAGTGGTATCAAGACAGCTATCTGCTAGTTTACGTAGACCAACAAGGTACCAGTGGTATCAAGACAACTATCTGCTAGTTTACGTAGACCAACAAGGTACCAGTGGTATCAAGACAACTATCTGCTAGTTTACGTAGACCAACAAGGTACCAGTGGTATGAAGACAACTATCTGCTAGTTTACGTAGACCAACAAGGTACCAGTGGTATGAAGACAACTATCTGCTAGTTTACGTAGACCAACAAGGTACCAATGGTATCAAGACAGCTATCTGCTAGTTTACGTAGACCAACAAGGTACCAGTGGTATGAAGACAACTATCTGCTAGTTTACGTAGACCAACAAGGTACCAGTGGTATCAAGACAACCATCTGCTAGTTTACGTAGACCAACAAGGTACCAGTGGTATCAAGACAGCTATCTGCTAGTTTACGTAGACCAACAAGGTACCATTGGTATCAAGACAACTATCTGCTAGTTTACGTAGACCAACAAGGTACCAGTGGTATCAAGACAACTATCTGCTGGTTTACGTATACCAACAAGGTACCAGTGGTATCAAGACAGCTATCTGCTAGTTTACGTAGACCAACAAGGTACCAGTGGTATCAAGACAACTATCTGCTAGTTAACGTAGACCAACAAGGTACCAGTGGTATCAAGACAACTATCTGCTAGTTTACGTAGACCAACAAGGTACCAGTGGTATCAAGACAGCTATCTGCTAGTTTACGTAGACCAACAAGGTACCAGTGGTATCAAGACAGCTATCTGCTAGTTTACGTAGACCAACAAGGTACCAGTGGTATCAAGACAACTATCTGCTAGTTTACGTAGACCAACAAGGTACCAGTGGTATCAAGACAACTATCTGCTGGTTTACGTATACCAACAAGGTACCAGTGGTATCAAGACAGCTATCTGCTAGTTTACGTAGACCAACAAGGTACCAGTGGTATCAAGACAACTATCTGCTAGTTAACGTAGACCAACAAGGTACCAGTGGTATCAAGACAACTATCTGCTAGTTTACGTAGACCAACAAGGTACCAGTGGTATCAAGACAGCTATCTGCTAGTTTACGTAGACCAACAAGGTACCAGTGGTATCAAGACAGCTATCTGCTAGTTTACGTAGACCAACAAGGTACCAATCTCTTCACGAAACAATCACCTCCTAGTTGGTGTAGGTCAACAAAGTATCATCTTCTAGTTTCTATGTATCAACAAGCTACAGTTTTGGTGTGGATAGGTCAACATGGTACCCATTCTGGAGTCTGGGGTACTGGAGTAATTTCCAGGGCTGCTTTGGGAAAGAGTTGGACAGATGCCTCTACCTGGAGTCTACCTGGAGAGTATTCCGGGGATCAACGCCCACGAGGCCCGGTCCACGACCAGGCCTCCTGGTGGATCAGAGCCTGATCAACCAGGCTTTTACTGCTGGCCGCACGTAGTCCAACATACGAATCACAGCCCGGCTGATCCGGCACCGACTTTAAGTATCTGTCCAGCTCCCTCTTGAAGGCAGCCAGGGGCCTATTGCTAACTCCCCTTATGCATGGTGGGAGGCTGTTGAACAGTCTTGGGCCCCGGACACTTATGGTGTTTTCTTTAAGTGTACCAACTGCGCCCCTACTTTTCATTGGGGATATTTTGCACAGCCTGCCCAGTCTTTTACTTTCTTAGGCAGTGATTTCTGTGTGCAGATTAGGGACCATTCCTTCTAGGATTTTACATGTGTAGATTAGGATGTATCTCTCGCCTACGTTCCGACGAGTACAAGTCAAGTGCTTCCAAGTGTTCCCAGTATAGCTGAGGTGTTTGATAAGGAGGTTTGAGGTGTTTTGATAAGGATCTGCCTTGTATGTGCCAGTAAGCCTGCTCCAGTGTTCAGTTATGTTCAATGGGTCCTTCGTATATATAGGTCAATTTATATCAAGTACTGCATAATACGTTGGAGAGCACCGTGAATGTCTGTCCTCTAACGTCATGAGCAGGACTATAAAGAATCCATGAACTGGATTTAGCTTAATTATCGAATTCTGGTAACTCAATACTCTCGCTGTACTGCTCTTCCTGACAAATGTCAGGATGGGAGATGAATCTACGGTCGCTGCACGAATTTGTTGGCTGTATTTATGCGACGCTAACATAGCAGCTTGCCGGCTCTGTGTTGTGCTGGCTAACAAGGTCGCTAGGCGAGTTTGTTGGCCGGATAAGTGTAGTGCTTACACTGTTGCTAGACGAATTTGCTAACTGGGTATGTGTATTAACACTGTCGCTTGTGACGTGCACTGTGTATGGTGGAAGCAACAATGGTCGAGGCAACAATGGTGGGAACAACAATGGTGGGAACAACAATGGTGGGAACAACAATGGTGCTAATACTGATGGTACAATTCCAAACTAACAGTGGTGCTTGAGGACAATATTGGAATACAATTACTAACCTTTTTACCAGGCTTGCGAGACCTTCCCTTCCAATATTCATATTTTCTTCTTCAGCGTTTAGCAGATGGTGGACATTCTTATGGACCTTCAAAAGACACTGTTTCCCGAGATTTTTATTTAACATATTAATAGACACACCAACATGATATACACGCTTCTTCTGCAGTGATTCGCACGCTTACCATGTGTGGTGAGCCGTCCTGAGGTAAGGCAGTTCCCACGTAAAAGTAACTCCAGAACTACTGAAAAGATACCTCCAGGTTATGGCTGCCCAAGCAACGGAACCCTCTCTGGAACGCTTGACGTTATCCTGATCCACCTATTGAAGTCTCTCAGCTCACGTTGACATATTTCAGATGGTAATATAAGACATCCAACCTGCATGATGGAATATGGCAAGGAAATAAAACCGGCTTTTGTTCCTACATTGTAACGTCCAAAACGAATAAAGAATCTGCACTCTGTGTTTGTCGTGTGTTTAATAAACAAAAAAATAAAGTCCAATAGCTGATAACGTCTGCAAAAACCTTTACGAGGTCCAGGGGTTTTCATGCTTCTTGAGTGTCTGCTGTGTTAAGACTTCAGGAGTGTCTGCTGTGTTAAGATTTCTAAAGTGTTGACTTCCCCATCCCCCACACACACAATTTTCCCTCCCACATACTCGGCCACTAAAGGGCCCGAGTGTGTGGGAGGGAAGGCGAGTGTCTGGGGTTGAGAGATTTGTTTTGTGATGGGGGAATGAGTTTATATGGGGGGATGAGTTTGTATGGTGGATGACTTAATGTGTGTGGGGGGGGGAACGAGTCTGTATATGGGGAAAGGATTTTTTAGGGATACGTGTGAGGGAATGAGTTTGTGTTTGTGTGGGAGGGAAGAGAGGAGGTGAGGAGGGGATATTGTGTGAGGTTTGCGGGTAGGGTAGCGTTGTGAGTGTAAACAAGGTGGGAGGGTGCGGTATTGACTCTGACTGGGGCCACTGGTGTCCTTGGAGAGTCAGTGAGGATCCTACGGAGGGTTACTGAAGACCCTGGGGTCACTGAGGCTTCTTGGGGTAAGTAAAGATCTTGGGGGTTTCTGATGTCTTAAGGTCACAGAGGACCCTGAGGTGGTCACTGCGAGCCCTGACGAGGGTCACTAGAAACCTTTGGGGTCAGGGGAAATCCTTGGACTAAGGACCTATGATGGTCACTGAGGACCCTTGGTGATCACTGAGGACTCTCCAAGGGTCACCGAAGACCCTGGGGGTGGGGGGGTCGTCGTCTCGTTGGAAGGGCTTCCGGGATCCGCGAGCAGATCCAAGGATCACGCAACTAATTAATCCGTGGCGGCTCAAGCCTTCACTGAGGGATTGTTGAAGGAGTGTTGGCTTCCCTGTCAGACTCACTCTGCTACTGCTCTTACACCCCTGCCAACCCTGCCATCCCTTAATCTCTGTCATCCCCCTTTCATATATATATATATATATATATATATATATATATATATATATATATATATATATATATATATATATTTACATATTTACAATATATATCACCGTAAAATGAGGAAATAAAACGTGAGCGCTTTCACATATCTTCAGTTGAATAGGAGGAAGAGGTAAGAAAAACACGTTTTAAATGTCAAAGACTGAGGTGACATGTCACTCAGAGAAGGTGACATGTCACTCAGAGAAGGTGACATGTCACTCAGAGAAGGTGACATGTCACTCAGAGAAGGTGACACGTCACTCAGAGAAGGTGACACGTCACTCAGAGAAGGTGACACGTCACTCAGAGAAGGTGACACGTCACTCAGAGAAGGTGACACGTCACTCAGAGAAGGTGACATGTCACTCAGAGAAGGTGACATGTCACTCAGAGAAGGTGACACGTCACTCAGAGAAGGTAACAACACCTTATACAAACCCGTCCAGAGAATGACAAAGAACACACACTCTATGTTTTGTGAAAAAATATTTTGACTTTTATGATTATGAACAATACTCTGGACTAAAAGAAAAATGTCAAGTTTATAGATACTAGAACTCATATTTGAAACATGTTGTGCATCATGCTTAATAAGAGACGATTCCACAATATTTCGTCGAACTTGCAGAATTACAGTGAAGTAATTCTTTGGCATTAGTTCAGTCTACACAATGGTCTGTATCCGTTATATGGATGAACAAAGCACTCGAATCTTGTCCAATAGCACTTTGACTTTTCTGGGTCATCTTAGGTAATCTACACATATGCTGTTATCTTTGAAAATATATGTAACTGTATTTATGTGTACCTGTACCTAAATAAACTTAGTTACTTACCGGTATATTTTCATTATATTACCATATAATGAAAATCTCTCCTCTCCCACAAACTCTTGTGTATTTAAATGTTAAAGTTGTCTTTAAAAATGACAATACAGTAAAATGAAAATAATTAGAAATTCTCCAATGGAATCTTTGTGTTGTGTATACTACATCCCTTGTAAAAGCTGTGATACCTTTTATGTAGGACAAACTGGCTAATCTCTTGAGACCAGCTGAAGATCTTTCACACTTTCGTGCTTCGTCAGGAGCTATGCTACGTCAAGGAGAAAGTTTTCTCAGAGGTAATGTAGTGTGTTGATGCTGGTCCATTCTATCGTAGAGAGAGAGAGAGGCCAGGCACTACACCCACGTATCTTGTTCCCCTCACCCTCGTGTGCTGTACAGGGAAGGTCAACCCTAAAGATTTACAGAAAGTCACAAAATATGGAATAGTGATAATCAGCCGTATGAGATTATATTAAGTAGTTAATACACTCAGAATACTCAGATTTTATGTAAAACTTATATTAATATAAGAGTTCAATGTGCTTGTTGTCACCTCATATTACCTTACGTCCCAGAAAGTTCTAAAAAGATTGATTACAAAATTTCCTAGGTACTGCTTTCAGAAATCTTAAATGTTCCCTTTCACCAAATATCCAGAATATTCCTTGGTATCCTAAATATTCCTTGGTATCCTGAATATTCCTTGTTATTTTGAATATTCCTCGGTATCCTGAATATTCCTTGGTACCCTGAATATTCCTTGGTATCCTGAATATTCCTTGGTATCCTGAATATTCCTTGGTATCCTGAATATTCCTTGGTATTCTGAATATTCCTTGGTACCCTCATAATTCCTTGATATCCTGAATATTCCTTGGTATCCTGAATATTCCTTGCTGCCCTGAATATTCCTTGGTATCCTGAATATTCCTTGATATCCTGAATATTCCTTGGTATCCTGAATATTCCTTGCTGCCCTGAATATTCCTTGGTATCCTGAATATTCCTTGCTGCCCTGAATTGTGTGTGTGTGTGTGTGTGTGTGTACTCACCTAGTTGAGGTTGCGGGGGTCTAACTGAACCTAACGTCAGTAATGTAACCTCCTATCGTAAAAAATACCGAACAGTATTAGCTGTAGAAATATAAATATAACAAGTGATGGGAACTAAGAAAAGTCACAAGACGAGTGTGGACAAAAGAGACGTAACACCAGTAAGAGGAAATTAGTCCTTGTAAGAAACAGAATAAAGGTTGTACTTTACCACGAGCTTTCCCTTGCTGACCTCTCGTCAACCTGACTGGTTGAAAGGAAAAATTCCCTTAGGTATTAGGGGTTGGAGAGATGTATAATATATTGTATGGATGAATGTGTCCAGCTATTGATTCATATGTTGTAAGTATTCTCTTGCTGGGGTCGAGTCCGAGCTCCTGGCCCCGCCTCTTCACTGATCGCTACTAGGTCACTCTCCCTGAGCCGTGAGCTTTATCATACCTCTGCTTAAAGCTATGTATGGATCCTGCCTCCACTACATCGCTTCCCAAACTATTCCACTTACTGACTACTCTGTGGCTGAAGAAATACTTCCTAACATCCCTGTGCTTCATCTGTGTCTTCAACTTCCAACTGTGTCCCCTTGTTACTGTGTCCAATCTCTGGAACATCCTGTCTTTGTCCACCTTGTCAATTCCTCTCAGTATTTTGTATGTCGTTATCATGTCCCCCCCATCTCTCCTGTCCTCCAGTGTCGTCAGGTTGATTTCCCTTAACCTCTCCTCGTATGACATACCTCTTAGCTCTGGGACTAGTCTTGTTGCAAACCTTTGCACTTTCTCTAGTTTCTTTACGTGCTTGGCTAGGTGTGGGTTCCAAACTGGTGCCGCATACTCCAATTTGGGCCTAACGTACACGGTGTACAGGGTCCTGAACGATTCCTTATTAAGATGTCGGAATGCTGTTCTGAGGTTTGCTAGGCGCCCATATGCTGCAGCAGTTATTTGGTTGATGTGCGCTTCAGGAGATGTGCCTGGTGTTATACTCACCCCAAGATCTTTTTCCTTGAGTGAGGTTTGTAGTCTCTGGCCCCTTAGACTGTACTCCATCTGTGGTCTTCTTTGCCCTTCCCCAATCTTCATGACTTTGCGCTTGGTGGGATTGAACTCCAGGAGCCAATTGCTGGACTAGGTCTGCAGCCTGTCCAGATCCCTTTGTAGTTCTGCCTGGTCTTCGATCGAGTGAATTCTTCTCATCAACTTCACGTCATCTGCAAACAGGGACACTTCAGAGTCTATTCCTTCCGTCATGTCGTTCACAAATACCAGAAACAGCACTGGTCCTAGGACTGACCCCTGTGGGACCCCGCTGGTCACAGGTGCCCACTCTGACACCTCGCCACGTACCATGACTCGCTGCTGTCTTCCTGACAAGTATTCCCTGATCCATTGTAGTGCCTTCCCTGTTATCCCTGCTTGGTCCTCCAGTTTTTGCACCAATCTCTTGTGTGGAACTGTGTCAAACGCCTTCTTGCAGTCCAAGAATATGCAATCCACCCACCCCTCTCTCTCTTGTCTTACTGCTGTCACCATGTCATAGAACTCCAGTAGGTTTGTGACACAGGATTTCCCGTCCCTGAAACCATGTTGGCTGCTGTTGATGAGATCATTCCTTTCTAGGTGTTCCACCACTCTTCTCCTGATAATCTTCTCCATGATTTTGCCTTAGCCTGATTAGCTGTGTGTGTGTGTGTGTGTGTGTGTGTGTGTGTGTGTGTGTGTGTGTGTGTGTGTGTGTGTGTGTGTGTGTGTGTGTGTGGAGTCATGTGCTTGTATTCATCTGTGTTTGTCAGGCTCAAATGAATGATATTTGGCCCACCATTTAACTACTATCAATATTACCACTTCCTGGCCTCCAGGAACCATCTTTTCAATGATGATTCTGACCTCCAGAACCATCGTTTATCTGATAATTATCATCATTTGTGCTTCTTAGTTCCCTGGAACCAGGATTCAACTAATAATCACCAGTATCACGTTTCTTCCTATTTCTTTTATAGCGAGTCAATACATGGCTATATTATTCACCTGACTTGTTATTGGAATTTTATGATACGTATAACTGAGGGGAAAATAATTTAATAACCACTTCAAAAGGAGAAACTTTTGTTTAGGAGCTCAATGAAAAAATAATGTATTTTAGATTTGAGTTGAATTTGGTTAGAATTACCTGAAATCACACACACACACACACACACACACACACCTTAGTAAGGAATCATTCAAGACACTGCACACCGTGTATGTCAGGCCCATACTGGAGTATGCAGCACCTGTTTGGAACCCGCACTTGATAAAGCACGTCAAGAAACTAGAGAAAGTACAAAGGTTTGCAACAAGGTTAGTTCCAGAGCTAAGGGGAATGTCCTATAAAGAAAGATTAAGGGAAATCGGCCTGACGACACTGGAGGACAGGAGGGTCAGGGGAGACATGATAACGACATATAAAATACTGCGTGGAATAGACAAGGTGGACAAAGACAGGATGTTCCAGGGAGGGGACATAGAAACAAGAGGCCACAATTGGAAGTTGAAGACACAAATGAGTCAGAGAGATATTAGGAAGTATTTCTTCAGTCATAGAGTTGTAAGGCAGTGGAATAGCCTAGAAAATGACGTAGTGGAGGCAGGAACCATACACAGTTTTAAGACGAGGTTTGATAAAGCTCATGGAGCGGGGAGAGAGAGGGCCTAGTAGCAACCGGTGAAGAGGCGGGGCCAGGAGCTAGGACTCGACCCCTGCAACCACAAATAGGTGAGTACAAATAGGTGAGTACACCCACACACACACACCCACACACACACACACACACACACACACACACACACACACAGAAATAAATAGCTCGAAAAATTACAATCTTGAGCAAGAAATTTTTTTTTAGCGCCATAGTTCTCCGCAAAGCCTCGTAAATTGGTGGAAGATGAGATCTCCACCAAGCACATGATTTAATAAGAAAACCATCTACACTGCGATTCTTGTATGTTTATATATATATATATATATATATATATATATATATATCTATATATATATATATATATATATATATAAATAAATAAAGAGAGAGAGAGAGAGACAGACAGACCTGTTCACAAAAAGAAGAGCAGAGGAGAAATCAGCAACTACCGACCAGTGTCACTCCTGTCAATCACTGGCAAGATCCTTGTGACAATAATCTCATGACCTGACAGCTTTTTCCGACTACCACTCACTACTTTGTGACCATCAATATGGCTTCAGGAAAGGTTACCCTGCTGTTGATCTGCTATTAAACCTCTCCACTAAATGGCAACAGTCACTGGATGAATCCAAAGTCAGATGTGTGGTAGCACTGGACATTGTTGGTGCTTTCGACCGGGTGTGGCACCAGGGCCTCTTGGCAAAACTGCAAGCACTGGAAACTGCAGGCTCTACGCTATGTCTCCTCAGTGATTACCTTCATGGTAGATCTCTAAGGGTAGTTCTCAATGGAACGGAATCAGCAAGGCAAGTGTTCCACAAGTGTGCTGGGACCATTGTTATGGAAAGTCTGCTTCAATGACCTTCATCTCATCCCAGAATCCCATACATATGAAGACGACTGTACTCTGATATTCACTTGCACCTGAGAAAACACAAATGATGATGGTCTCTAGGCACCATGATGGTAATGCCGGTGCAGTAGCAAGTATGAATGAGAGGGTGTTGGTACCTGGGGAAGAAACTGATATCCTTGGGGTGAAATTTGACTCCAAACTGACCATGAAGAACCATGTTGTAAATCTTGAAAACAAGGCAGCCAGGAAGCTTACAGCACTTCACCGTATCTCGCATCTGCTTGACAGCAGGGATTGCAAGTTTCTGTATGAAGCCCAAGTACACTCACACCTTGAGTATGCTCCACTTTTTTGGTTTGCCTGCCTTCCCCCATCCTTTCATCTGCGACTGCTTGACAGTAGAGAACAGAGCAAGACGTTTCATCTCTCGCCTGGACCCATCCTAGATAGATCTGTCATTTCAGCAGAGCCTTCAACACAGGAGGGATGTGGGTGGCCTTCTGTTATGTACAAGGTTAACATTGTCAAATTACCACACTTTTATCCACTTCGAGGACAGCGAGAAGCAAGCTTCTATACCACAAGACGGGCAGAAAGCAGCAACTTCAGAACATCACTTCATCTGAGACCATTTATCCCCAGGATGACTCGAGTCTGGAACACATTCGTAAAGCATTATGATGTAACGAGATAAAGTCAATTGATCAAATGAAAATGCTGGCCCAGAGATGGCTCCAACTTCATCCTGTTACCTACTTGTATGTCTCATAACAATAAAAATGCTTTCAAATGAGCTGATGTAGGTAACAGCTCTTAGCTTGTCAATAAAGTTGGGAATCCTTAACCTGTAAATAGCTTGTCAATAAAGCTAGGGATCCTTAATTTAACCTCGTCAAACCCTGTGTAAAAAGAGAGAGAGAGAGAGAGAGAGAGAGAGAGAGAGAGAGAGAGAGAGAGAGAGAGAGAGAGAGAGAGAGAGAGAGAGAGAGAGAGAGAGAGAGTGATAGACAGTGGCAGAGAGATGAGGTAGTTAACGCCTTTTAGCTTGTAAATTAAGAAGAAACCCTGAGTCTGACCCTGTAAAACCCTTATGTAACTACTTTAATTGGTTGTCTAAATGATTACGACACTTGTCCTGTCTTCTGACCAATATTATAACAGGAACCTTGTGGAAATGAAAGAAGAAAAGAGATTCAAAGTGAAGGAGATCTTCACTAGCACCTACGATCACCTTCACCCTCTCATTTGAACTACACCAGCACCTACGATCACCTTCACCCTCCCATTTGAACTACACCAGCAGCTACGATCACCTTCACCCTCCCAATTGAACTACACCAGCAGCTACGACCACCTTCTCCCTCCCGTCTGAACATAAGAGAGCTGGAGTCACCGGATCCTCCCTTCGCCAGCTCTCACACACTAGCAGCAACTCTACTGCTAAACTATACTCCTCAAAGGCACATATTGTGGGAATAACTGATATATGTAGTGTGGCAGGTTTGGATTGTCTTCCCCCGTGTTTCACGAACGCCACATACTTGTGTTGCACGCCTGCAATATTGCGATGTTTTGTGAGCAACGGCTTTTAACTGTGTATCAAATATCAATCAACAGGACATCGCTATTGGGCCGTGCGGACGTGCTGCGCAGTAGCTCCTGATTGAGTTGGCTTTTGCGCAGTGTTGACGTGTACTTAGCTCTGTGAAGACCTGTTTGCGCGCTCTCTACGAATTGAAGCAAGATGCCCTCCATCGAGCAACTTTACCAACAGCTTAAGGAAGAATTGAGGATGGCGAAGATGGAGATTCGGCGACTGACCGAGGAAAACAAGAAGATTCGTAGTAGTCCTCCTGTTTTGAGTCCTCAGGTCAAGAAGGGAAACTGGTCAGTGGCTGGACAGCAGGGAACGAAGTTGACGATCAAGAAGACGAATGGAAAGGTAGAAACGATGAAGAAGAAAGAGACTGCCGTGGAAACTGTTGTGGAAACATCTAATACATTCTCAGTGCTACCCGACGAATGTGAGTCGACTACTGGGAACATCACGACGAACGACACCAAGGAAGGTAAGAATATTGTTGTTGTTGGGGATAGCCAAGTTAGGTATATGGATAGGGCGTTCTGCTTGAAGGACAGGAGTAGGAGACAGAGAGTTTGCTTTCCTGGGGCTGGGATGGAGGATATTGTTAGCCGTCTGGATGACATCATGAGAGGTAATGGGAGCAATCCTATTATCTGTCTCAGTGCTGGAGGCAACGATGTTGGCAGACGTAGGAGTGAAGACCTGATTAGCAGGTATAGGTCAGCAATAGAAATAATTAGGAGTAAGGGTGGGAACCCTGTCATATGTGGTATTTTGCCAAGGAGAGGAGTTGGAAATGAATGGTTGTCCAGGGCAATTGGTGTCAATTGCTGGCTGGACAAATACTGTAAGGAAAATGCGGTAACATTCATTGACAACTGGGACCTCTTCTATGGCAGAAATGACATGTATGCCAGGGATGGGGTTCACTTATCTAGGTCTGGGGTGGTAGCACTGGCAACTGCAGTGGAGGGAGCAGTTAGGACTTTAAACTAGGAATAGTTAGTGGTATGGGTTTTGGCAGGAAAACAGTGAAGTCCCAGTGTAGTAATATTACGAGTTCTAGGGGAACTAGTAATAAGCAGAACGAGGTAGATATTGAAAAGCCAGGGACTTTGGGTGATAAGGACAGTAATAGGTTTAGTAGAAAAACAGAAATGAGCAGGAAGGGTAAAGAGAAAGGAGAGTCTTTCAATGTTTATTATGCTAATTGCCGTAGTGCTAGGAATAAGATGGACGAGTTGAGATTAGTTGCTAGTGCAGGTAACATTGATGTATTTGCCTTAACTGAGACGTGGTTTAATTCAAAAAGTCGGGACATGCCTGCGGAATGTCATATTCAGGGTTTTAAATTGTTCCAAGTAGATAGAAGTATCGGGAAGGGGGGTGGGGTGGCATTGTATGTCCGAGATCGCTTGAACTGTTGCATAAAAACGGGTATTAAGTCTGAAGTAACACATACAGAGTCTGTTTGGATAGAATTTTCAGAGGGGCATGAAAAACTGATTTTAGGAGTGATATACCGTCCCCCAAACTTAGATAGGGACCAAGGGAGACTACTATGGGAGGAAATTGTTAAGGCCACAAGGCACGATAATGTAGTAATTCTAGGAGACTTTAACTTTAGTCATATTGATTGGAATTTCTTGACTGGGAATTTAGAATCATACGACTTCTTAGAAGTAGTTCAGGATTGTTTTTTGAAGCAGTTTGTGACAGAACCTACAAGGGGAAATAACCTGCTTGACTTAGTTATGGCAAACAATGAATCCCTTGTTAATAATTTAGAAATTTCAGAGGAACTGGGTGCTAGCGACCACAAATCAATTACATTTAGCATTGAATGGAAGTACGATAGTAGCGATAACTCAGTAACAGTCCCAGATTTTCGCTTAGCAGATTACGATGGGCTTAGAGAACACTTATCATCTGTTGACTGGGGTAACGAAGTGAGCTATCAATATGACAGTTTTCTGAACACTATACATGCTGCTCAAAGAACGTTTATCCCATATAAAGAAATTAGATCAAATAGAAATGACCCAAAATGGATGAATAATAGGCTCAAATATCTACTAGGGCATAAGAAAGGAATTTATAGGCGTATCAAAAGAGGTGAGGGTCATCTTATGAATCAGTATATTGACATTAAGAGGGACATTAAAAAGGGGATAAGAAAAGCTAAAAGGGACTATGAAATTAAAGTTGCTAGGGATTCTAAAACTAACCCAAAAAGTTTTTTCCAGGTCTATAGAACAAAAGTTAGAGATAAGATAGGTCCCCTTAAAAATAACTATGGGCACCTTACTGACAAAGAGAATGAAATGTGCTCGATTTTTAATAATTATTTTCTCTCAGTTTTTACACAGGAAGACACTAACAATATTCCAGTAATTAATTTTTATAGTGGGCTAGAAGAAGATAAATTATGTAACATCACAGTCACTAGTGAAATGGTTGTGAAGCAGATAGACAGACTGAAGCAAAATAAGTCGCCGGGTCCTGATGAGGTTTTTTCAAGGGTTCTTAAGGAATGCAAAATGGAACTCTGTGAACCATTAACTAATATTTTTAATTTATCTCTTCAAACAGGTGTAGTGTCTGATATGTGGAAGATGGCTAATGTAATTCCTATTTTTAAAACAGGGGACAAGTCGTTACCGTCAAATTACCGCCCAATAAGCCTGACCTCAATTGTAGGCAAATTACTAGAGTCAATTATAGCTGAGATTATAAGAAGCCATCTCGATAAGCATAGCTTGATTAATGATACTCAGCATGGATTCACAAGAGGCCGGTCTTGTCTAACTAATTTATTAACTTTCTTCAGTAAAGCTTTTGAGGCTGTTGACCACGATAAAGAATTTGATATTATTTACTTAGATTTTAGTAAGGCTTTTGATAGAGTTCCGCACCATAGACTGTTAAAGAAAGTGGCAGCTCATGGCATTGGGGGAAAAGTGCTCTCGTGGATCGAGTCATGGCTCACTGACAGGAAGCAGAGAGTGTCCATAAATGGGGTTAAATCCGAGTGGGGATCTGTAACAAGTGGCGTTCCACAGGGATCAGTCTTGGGCCCGTTGTTGTTTATAATATATATCAATGATCTTGATGAGGGAATTACTAGTGATATGAGCAAATTCGCCGATGACACAAAGATAGGTAGGATAATTGATTCAAACGTAGATGTTATGGAACTTCAGGAGGATTTAAACAAACTCTATTCTTGGTCAGAAAAGTGGCAGATGCAGTTCAATGTAGATAAATGCAAGGTTCTGAAGCTTGGGAGTGCCCATAACCCTAGTACTTATAAGTTAAATGATGTAGAACTTAGCCATACAGATTGCGAAAAGGACTTGGGGGTTATGGTGAGCAGCAACCTTAAACCAAGACAGCAATGCCTAAGCGTACGTAATAAGGCAAATAGATTACTGGGATTTATATCAAGAAGTGTAAGCAACAGAAGTCCAGAGGTCATACTGCAGCTTTATACATCATTAGTAAGGCCTCACCTAGATTATGCAGCTCAGTTCTGGTCTCCATATTACAGAATGGACATAAATTCGTTAGAAAACATTCAGCGTAGGATGACTAAATTAATACATAGCATTAGAAATCTTCCTTATGAAGAAAGATTGAAGACTCTTAAGTTACATTCACTTGTTAGACGAAGAATGAGGGGAGACCTGATCGAAGTGTATAAGTGGAAGATAGGTATTAATAAAGGGGATATTAATAAGGTCTTGAGGATGTCTCTCCAAGAGAGAACCCGCAGTAATGGATTTAAATTAGATAAGTTTAGATTTAGAAAGGACATAGGAAAGTATTGGTTTGGAAATAGGGTAGTTGATGAGTGGAACAGTCTACCTAGTTGGGTTATTGAGGCTGGGACTTTGGGTAGTTTCAAATTTAGGTTGGATAAGTACATGAGTGGGAGGGGTTGGATTTGAGTGGGACTTTCACATCAGAGCTTATTTCTTGGGTGGCATTGAAAATTGGGTTGGGCAAATGTTTTGTTAGTGGGATGAATTGTAAAGGACCTGCCTAGTATGGGCCAACAGGCCTCCTGCAGTGTTCCTCCTTTCTTATGTTCTTATGTTCAACTTTTCCCTCACACTCCCCCATACCAAGACTTATAGTCAAGGAGTATAAGAAGAATAGGCAAGGAAAAAGTTCTAACATGTGGAAGTCGCGTAAGGCAACAAATCTTCTACTGACTGTCACGACTTAACCAGTCAGAGAAATAATTGGATGAACCATTGATATACACAATATGGAACTTAAAAGCCTGGAGTGCCAATGTCCACCTCAAGAGGCGACTGTTGGTTCCCTTAAAAGTTTCTAGGTATATCAAAGGTTTGTGGTCCGTTTCTAAAATGAATTCTTTTCCCAGCAAATAAAATTTAAGTTTGGAGATACCCCACACAAGGGCCAAACATTCCTTTTCTATGGTGGAGTATCTCGTTTCTGCATTTTAATCTCATTAAACTTTTCCCGAGCTACGTCGGAAAGTTCAAGAGGTTCCTTCACAGACTTTCTAAGGAAGTCAGAAAAGATGCCTGTAAGATCAGTAAGGTTCGGGATAAACCGTGCATAAAAATTTACAGAACCAAGAAAGTTACGCATGAGCTTCTTGGTTTTGGGGAATTTAAATTCTAATAAAGCTTTGATCTTACTGGGGAGAGGCTGCAAAGAGTTATTTGAAAGTATCAGTCCAAGATATCTAATCTTGTTATACCCAAGGAAGCATTTCTTCGGCTTGGCAGTGAGGCCATGTGAGCATAACCTACGCAAAACTGATGTTAATGTTTGGATATGTTCACCCCACGTGGATGTCATTACGTAAATGTTATCAAAATAAACTGAAACATTTGGCATATTACCCAAGACCTTTCTCATCAGTCTCACATAGGTAGCACAGGCAGTTACCAAACCGAAGGGCATAGTTCTATACTGCATCAGTCCTTGGTGGGTAGGAAAAGCAGTGTACTGCTTAGAAGGAGGATCTAACATTACTTGATGGTATGCCTGCGCAATATCAATCTCTGAAAAGAAGGAAGCGTCATAAAATTTGTGTAGATCGCTATCTATTAAGGGCATAGGTTCAGCATCCCACCGAGTTATAGCATTAAAGCCTCTGAAGTCAATAGCAAGTCTATATGAAGATGAATGGTTCAGAGAACCGACATGTTGATAAATTAGACACATGTGCAACTCTTGGGTATCTTTATTGAGATATCTATCTCAATAAAGATACCCAAGAGTTGCACATGTGTCTAATTTATCAAGTCTATATGAATTATCCTCATTCTTAACCATGACTACTGGTGAGCAATATGCAGATACTGAAGGTTCAATGATCTTTAGTTTTAATAATTTGTCTACCTCTCGGTCAAATGCATCCCTAAGGTGAACTGGAACTGGGTATAATTTCCGTTTGATCGGATTGTCCATCAATAAATCAATCTTATGGACTACCGTGGAGGTAACACCTGGAATATCAGTAAAGACGTCTGAAAAGTTACTCACACATTGAAGTAATTCACGTCTCTTATGGTCATCCAAAGATTCATTAATATTAATGGTGGTTGCGTCCGAGTGGTCAAGAGTCACCAAGTCATGTAGTTCTTCATCATAGTCTAAGTTAGAGGTGCCAATTACGCACACCTTACATTCTTCAGTTGTCTTATCAAGTTCGTGTGGAAAAACTAAGTCAAAGTTATTAAGGCAGTTAACCGAATTTCTTCGGTAATATTTCTTAAGGATGTTGATATGATAAAGCTTAGGTTTCCCCTTGACTTCTATGAGGTAGTCAACTTTCCCACAAATTTTTAATACTTTATATGGACCTTTCCATGCTACTAATAATTTATTTGACTTGATAGGCAAAAGTACAAGAACTTCATCCCCTACTTTAAAACTTCTCCTCTGACTTTTGGAATCAAAATAGGTTTTGTATTGGTCCATTGACAAGCTTAGGTCTTTCGAAACTATGTCAGAGGTCTCCTCATGTTTGGATCTAAGGTCAAGGAGAAACTGGTAAGAAGACTGAACCTCAGCATTTACCTCCTCATTAGTCCATAAGTCATGAAGGATGGACAATGGACCTCTGGCCTGTCTACCATAGAGAAGTTCAAAAGGTGAAAACCCCAAAGAGTCACTGGGAACTTCCTTCATGGCAAACAAAGCACAGGGTAGGTAACGATGCCACTCCTTAGGTTTAAGGGAGCACAGTTTCCTTAAAATGGACTTAAGAATCGAATGCTGGCGCTCAATCCTCCCATTACAGCTGGGATGATAGGGTGTGGTGAAGAGAGGCTTCACTCCCAGAAGTTGGTAGAGATGTTGCATTAAGTCAGATGTGAATTGTGTCCCACGGTCAGACAAAATTTCTCTAGGGATGCCCACTCTGGAGATGGACAAAAGGGCTTCAGCCACCTCTGTAGTAGTTATGGTCTTTAAGGGTACGGCTTCAGGGAAACTCGAAGCATAATCAACTAATGTTAATATATATCTATGTTCCTCAGATGAAAGTGGAGATATAGGACCAACGATGTCAATAGCTACTCTTTCAAAGGGTACCGTAAAGACTGGCATTTTGACCATAGGTACTCGCCTGGTACCTTGGGAGGAGTACAGTTGGCAAACTTTACATGATCTACAATAGGTAGTGACATCAGAGGACATTTTTGGCCAAAAATAGGTTTCCCTAATTTTATTTAAGGTTTTACGATGCGAGAAATGTCTGGCCACTGGCAGGTCATGAGCCATTTTAGGAAGTCTCTCTGCATTGACTTGGAACAACTAAGATGGAATAGTCTATCTCATCTGAATTTAATTTGAATACTGACTTGCACAAGATACCTTTTATATATTCAAATTTATATGCAAAGTTTTTCCTTTGGATAACTTGATTTTGTTTAGCGGCATTATGGCAATTCTGAAGAGAAGGGCAATTACATTGTAAATTGACAAAGGAGTCCTTCGATATATCTAAAGGCTTAAAGTCAGGGTAAATCAAAGGATGGACAGTAGGGGAAGCCTGGGCTTTGGTCTGAGCCCTAGTCAAGACATTTATGGTATCGGAGGTGATATCTTCAC
>NW_027197306.1:0-64219 GCF_038502225.1 Cherax quadricarinatus | reverse complement strand
AAAGTTCTCTGTACATTTTCTACTTCGGCAATTTCACCTGCCTTGAAAGGTGCTGTTAGTGTGCAGCAATATTCCAGCCTAGATAGAACAAGTGACCTGAAGAGTGTCATCATGGGCTTGGCCTCCCTAGTTTTGAAGGTTCTCATTATCCATCCTGTCATTTCTCTAGCAGATGCGATTGATACAATGTTATGGTCCTTGAAGGTGAGATCCTCTGACATGATCACTCCCAGGTCTTTGACGTTGGTGTTTCGCTCTATTTTGTGGCCATAATTTGTTTTGTACTCTGATGAAGATTTAATTTCCTCATGTTTACCATATCTGAGTAATTGAAATTTCTCATCGTTGAACTTCATATTGTTTTCTGCAGCCCACTGAAAGATTTGGTTGATGTCCGCCAGGAGCTTTGCAGTGTCTGCAATGGAAGACACTGTCATGCAGATTCGGGTGTCATCTGCAAAGGAAGACACGGTGCTGTGGCTGACATCCTTGTCTATGTCGGATATGAGGATGAGGAACAAGATGGGAGCGAGTACTGTGCCTTGTGGAACAGAGCTTTTCACCGTAGCTGCCTCGGACTTTACTCTGTTGACGACTACTCTCTGTGTTCTGTTAGTGAGGAAATTATAGATCCATCGAAAGACTTTTCCTGTTATTCCTTTAGCACGCATTTTGTGCGCTATTACGCCATGGTCACACTTGTCGAAGGCTTTTGCAAAGTCTGTATATATTACATCTGCATTCTTTTTGTCTTCTAGTGCATTTAGGACCTTGTCGTAGTGATCCAATAGTTGAGACAGACAGGAGCGACCTGTTCTAAACCCATGTTGCCCTGGGTTGTGTAACTGATGGGTTTCTAGATGGGTGGTGATCTTGCTTCTTAGGACCCTTTCAAAGATTTTTATGATATGGGATGTTAGTGCTATTGGTCTGTAGTTCTTTGCTGTTGCTTTACTGCCCCCTTTGTGGAGTGGGGCTATGTCTGTTGTTTTTAGTAACTGTGGGACGACCCCCGTGTCCATGCTCCCTCTCCATAGGATGGAAAAGGCTCGTGATAGGGGCTTCTTGCAGTTCTTGATTAACACAGAGTTCCATGAGTCTGGCCCTGGGGCAGTGTGCATGGGCATGTCATTTATCGCCTGTTCGAAGTCATTTGGCGTCTGGATAACATCGGATAGGCTTGTGTTAATCAAATTTTGTGGCTCTCCCATAAAAAATTCATTTTGATCTTCGACTCTCAGTCTGGTTAGCGGCTTGCTAAAAACTGAGTCATATTGGGACTTGAGTAGCTCACTCATTTCCTTGCTGTCATCTGTGTAGGACCCATCTTGTTTAAGTAGGGGCCCAATACTGGACGTTGTTCTCGATTTTGATTTGGCATAGGAGAAGAAATACTTTGGGTTTCTTTCGATTTCATTTATGGCTTTTAGTTCTTCCCGCGATTCCTGACTCCTAGAGGATTCTTTTAGCTTAAGTTCGATGCTTGCTATTTCTCTGACCAGTGTCTCCCTACGCATTTCAGATATATTGACCTCTTTTAGCCGCTCTGTTATTCTTTTCCGTCGCCTGTAAAGGGAGCGCCTGTCTCTTTCTATTTTACATCTACTCCTCCTTTTTCTTAGAGGAATAAGCCTTGTGCATACATCGAGTGCCACCGAGTTAATCTGTTCTAGGCATAAGCTGGGGTCTGTGTTGCTTAGTATATCTTCCCAGCTTAAATCGGTTAGGACTTGGTTTACTTGGTCCCACTTTATGTTTTTGTTATTGAAGTTGAATTTGGTGAATGCTCCATCGTGACTAATCTCATTATGTCGGTCTGGGGCTCCGCGCATACATGACTGAACCTCAATTATGTTGTGATCTGAGTATATTGTTTTTGATATGGTGACATTTCTTATCAGATCATCATTGTTAGTGAAGATGAGGTCTAGTGTATTCTCCAGTCTAGTAGGCTCTATTATTTGCTGGTTTAAATTGAATTTTGTGCAGAGATTTAAAAGCTCGCGTGAGTGTGAGTTTTCATCAGAGCTGCCTCCTGGTGTTATTACTGCAACAATATTATTTGCTATATTCCTCCATTTTAGGTGCCTTAAGTGCCTAGAGCGGCTGTGTGGAGTAGTGTAGTGCCTTGGACGGCTGTGTGGGGTAGTGTAGAGTCTTGGGTGGCTGCGTGGGGTAGTGTAGTGCCTTGGACGGCTGTATGGGGTAGTGTAGTGTCTAGAATTGCTGTGTGGGGTAGTGTAGTGCCTTGGACGGCTGTGTGGGGTAGTGTAGTGCCTAGGACGGCTGTGTGGGGTAGTGTAGTGCCTTGGACGGCTGTGTGGGGTAGTGTAGTGCCTAGGACGGCTGTGTGGGGTAGTGTAGTGCCTTGGAGGCTGTGTGGGGTAGTGTAGTACCTAGGACGGCTGTGTGGGGTAGTGTAGTACCTAAGACGGCTGTGTGGGGTAGTGTAGTACCTAGGACTGCTGTGTGGGGTAGTGTAGCACCTAGGACGGCTGTGTGGGGTAGTGCAGTGTCTAGAATTGCTGTGTGGGGTAGTGTAGTGCCTTGGACGGCTGTGTGGGGTAGTGTAGTGCCTAGTACGGCTGTGTGAGGTAGTGTAGTGCCCAGGACGGCTGTGTGGAGTAGTGAAGTGCCTTGGACGGCTGTGTGGGGTAGTGTAGTGCCTAGGACGGCTGTGTGAAGTAGTGTAGTGCCTAGGAGGGCTGTGTGGGGTAGTGTAGTGCCTAGGACGGCTGTGTGGGGTAGTGTAGTGCCTAGGACGGCTGTGTGGGATAGTGCAGTGCCTAGGACGGCTGTGTGGGGTAGTGTAGTGCCTTGGACGGCTGCGTGGGGTTGTGTAGTGCCTTGGACGGCTGTGTGGGGCAGTGTAGTGCCTAGGACGGCTGTGTGGGGTAGTGTAGTACCTAGGACGGCTGTGTGGGGCAGTGTAGTGCCTAAGACGGCTGTGTGGGGTAGTGTAGTGCCCAGGACGGCTGTGTGGGGTAGTGTAGTGCCTTGGACGGCTGTGTGGGGTAGTGTAGTGCCTTGGACGGCTGCGTGGGGTAGTGTAGTACCTAGGACGGCTGTGTGGGGTAGTGTAGTACCTAGGACGGCTGTGTGCGGTAGTGTAGTACCTAGGACGGCTGTGTGGGGTAGTGTAGTGCCTAGGACGGCTGTGTGGGGTAGGGTAGTGCCTAGAAGGCTGTGTGGGGTAGTGTAGTACCTAGGATTCCTGTGTGGGGTAGTGTAGTGCCTAGGACGGCTGTGTGGGGTAGTGTATTGCCTTAGACGGCTGTGTGGGGTAGTGTAGTGTCTTTGACGGCTGTCTAGGGTAGTGTAGTGCCTTGGGCGGCTGTGTGGGGTAGTGTAGTGCCTAGGACGGCTGTGTAGTGTAGTGTAGTGCCTTGGACGGCTGTGTGGGGTACTGTAGTGCCTAGGACGACTGTGTGGAGTAGTGTCGTGCCTTGCACGGCTGTGTGGGGTAGTGTAGTGTCTAGGACGGCTATGTGGGGTAGTGCAGTGCCTTGGACAGCTGTGTGGGGTAGTGTAGTGCCTAGGACGGCTGCGTGGGGTAGTGTAGTGCCTTGGACAGCTGTGTGGGGTAGTGTAGTGCCTAGGACGGCTGTGGGGGGTAGTGTAGTGCCTTGGACGGCTGTGTGGGGTAGTGTAGTGCCTTCGACGGCTGTCTAGGGTAGTGTAGTGCCTTGGGCGGCTGTGTGGGGTAGTGTAGTGCCTAGGACGGCTGTGTAGTGTAGTGTAGTGCCTTGGACGGCTGTGTGGGGTAGTGTAGTACCTTTGACAGCTGTGTGGGGTAGTGTAGTGTCTAGAACGGCTGTGTGGGGTAGCGTAGTGCCTAGGACGGCTGTGTGGGGTAGTGTAGTGCCTAGGACGACTGTGTGGAGGTAGTGTAGTGCCTTAGACGGCTGTGTGGGGTAGTGTAGTGCCTTGGACGGCTGTGTGGGGTAGTGTAGTGCCTTGGACGGCTGTGTGGGGTAGTGTAGTGCCTTGGACGGCTGTGTGGGGTAGTGTAGTACCTAGGACGGCTGTGTGGGGTAGTGTAGTACCTAGGACGGCTGTGTGCGGTAGTGTAGTACCTAGGACGGCTGTGTGGGGTAGTGTAGTGCCTAGGACGGCTGTGTGGGGTAGGGTAGTGCCTAGAAGGCTGTGTGGGGTAGTGTAGTACCTAGGATTCCTGTGTGGGGTAGTGTAGTGCCTAGGACGGCTGTGTGGGGTAGTGTATTGCCTTGGACGGCTGTGTGGGGTAGTGTAGTGTCTTCGACGGCTGTCTAGGGTAGTGTAGTGCCTTGGGCGGCTGTGTGGGGTAGTGTAGTGCCTAGGACGGCTGTGTAGTGTAGTGTAGTGCCTTGGACGGCTGTGTGGGGTAGTGTAGTGCCTTTGACGGCTGTGTGGAGTATTGTAGTGCCTAGAACGGCTGTGTGGGGTAGTGTAGTGCCTAGGACGGCAGTGTAGGGTAGTGTAGTGCCTTGGACGGGTGTGTAGGGTAGTGTAGTGCCTTGGACGGCTGCGTGGGGTAGTGTAGTGCCTTGGACGGCTGTGTGGGGTAGTGTAGTGCCTAGGACGGCTGTGTGGGGTAGTGTATTGCCTTGGACGGCTGTGTGGGGTAGTGTAGTGTCTTCGACGGCTGTCTAGGGTAGTGTAGTGCCTTGGGCGGCTGTGTGGGGTAGTGTAATGCCTAGGACGGCTGTGTAGTGTAGTGTAGTGCCTTGGACGGCTGTGTGGGGTAGTGTAGTGCCTTTGACGGCTGTGTGGAGTATTGTAGTGCCTAGAACGGCTGTGTGGGGTAGTGTAGTGCCTAGGACGGCAGTGTAGGGTAGTGTAGTGCCTTGGACGGCTGTGTGGGGTAGTGTAGTGCCTTGGACGGCTGTGTGGGGTAGTGTAGTGCCTTGGACGGCTGTGTGGGGTAGTGTAGTGCCTTGGACGGCTGTGTGGGGTAGTGTAGTGCCTTGGACGGCTGTGTGGGGTAGTGTAGTACCTTGGACGGCTGTGTGGGTGTCGTGAACGACTCCTTACTTACATGTTGAAACGCTATTCTCAGGTTTGCCAGGCGCCTGTATGCTGCAGCAGTTATTTGGTTGATGTGCGCCTTAGGAGATGTGCTTTGTATGATGCTCACCCCAAGGTCCTTTTACTTAAATGAGTTTTACAGCCTCTGACCTCTTAGTCTGTACCCTGTCTGCAGTCTCCTTTGTTTTTCCCCAAGCTTCATAACTTTGCATTTGCTGGGGTTAAACTCCAAGAGCCAATTGTCGGACCAGGCTTACAGCTTGTCCAGATCCCTTTGTAGGCTTACCTGATCCTCGTCCGCTTGCATTCTCCTTAGTTTTACATTGTCTGCAAACAGGGACACCTCTGACTCAATCCCTTCTGTCATATCATTCACATACACAAGAAACATCAACGGACCTAGGACTGACCCTTGTGTAACCCCCACTCTATACATGCACCCACTCTGACTCCTTGCCTCGGATCGACACACTTTTCTGCCTTCCTGTCAGGTATTCCCTGATCCATTGCAGTACTTTGCTCCTATTCATTCCTGCTCCTCTAGTTTTCAACCGGTCTCTTGTGTGGTACCGTGTCTAAAGCTGTCTTACAGTCCAAGAAGATGCAGTCTACCCATCTCTCTGTCTCCTGTCTTACTTCTGTTACTTTGTCATAGAACTCCAATAGGTTTGTGATACAGGATTTCCCTTCCCTGAAGTCGTGCTGTTTGTTATGTATTAATTAGTCCATTCCGTTCTGTGCTCCACCACTCTTTTTCCTGATAATCTTCTCCTTAACTTTACATACATGTCAGCGACACTGGTCTGTAATTTAGTGTAGCCTGTGTGTCTCTTTTCTTAAAAATCGGGACTACATTTACTGTCTTCCACACCTCATGGAGTTGCCCCTGCGTCTGCATCTGCAGGTGCTCCCTCTCTCCCTCTCTCGTCCCACCGCTGGGCTTCTCTCCTTACCATGCATATTCATTTCTGGCCCTTCGGCTCACCTCCCTGTTTTCCTAGGTCCTTGGCCTTGTATACTTTTTCCATACTCTAGCACACTTGGATTTGGCATCTCCACACTTCCTGGGCTCACTCTGGTCTTCCCGTTGTTTCTGTTGCCCTTTGGTACGAGCTTCCACTACCTCCCTGCACTTTTTGGTCACGTGTTCCATCATTTCGTTTACTGTCTTTTCCTCTAGCTCACTTATCAAGTACTGCAGGGAAGAATGTGGAAAGATGATAAGGGAGAGAAGTGTATGAGAGTACGAGGGGATAGGTTGGGGAAAGGGGTAGTTAAGAGTACAAGAGAAGAAGTAAAAATCACAGTTGGTGCAATAAGTCTGTTTATGTAAAAATTTAAAGAGAAAGGTAGTCTGCTTCAAAGGTGGAACTTCCAGCAAGGAGATCAGTGAGTTTAGAAATTTAGGAATTTAAATGAGCATCAATAAAGGTGAGGATCATTATATAAATTATTATGTTTATATTTTAATAAGTCAGAAAAAAATAAAAAGGAAGCTACGCGAGGCAATGAATTTAAAATTGTTAAGGAATTAAGGACGAATCCAATAGGTTTCTTCCATATATAGGCCAAAGCTTTAAGAAAAAAAAACTGGGTGTAGTTAAGACTAACTTTGGACAATTTACAGGAACCTGGTATTTGTATAGCTACAGTAAATAAGACATATGCAATACTAGAACATTTTATTTGGAAACAGTTCGCTCATTAGGAGCCTTATACAAGTACTGAGCGATTTATAATATATAAAAGAGTAAAAATGTATTTTGTAGGAGGCGCCTTGGCAAAGGTGTGTTGGTTAGGTCACCTGTCTGTGGTGTCCTGCCTAAATAAAAGCACGATGTGTCAGTGAGTCTGACTTCCAACAATTTTCAGATTTTTTGGACAACAGTGTTGAAGATAATGTCCAATGAAGTTACGGTTGAGTACTATCTCTTATGCAGATAAATCTCCTTGATCAAGTGTCTGGCCCTCTCTCTCTCACTTCATCAGATGACCATACGAGCTTCGGTGAACTACTCACCGTTGCCCTATATATCGTGGACGATATATAGAGTGGGCACAACAGATTAGTGAGTCACCACTTGAAGACACAGCAGATGAGTGAGTCACCACTTGAAGACAACAGATGAGTGAGTCACCACTTGAAGACACAACAGATGAGTGAGTCACCACATGAAGTCACAACAGATGAGTGAGTCACCACATGAAGACACATCAGATGAACGTAGCACCACATGACACAACAGAGGAGCGAAATACAACAGCGTTTTGGTCGCCTCGGTGAATCTCTCAGTAATATTCTTGACTCACAGATGCTCTGTGGAAAAAAAGGGTATACCCTAGTTATTTTCAAGATTTTTGACTTAATGAAAATTCTTAACATCGAATAATATCTCTGATAAATTTATGTAAATTAATTAATGATTTAAGTCGGACCGAAACATCGTCATTAGTTTCAGTCTCCCATGTGCGGGCTATATGTGTATTCTTTTAAAAAAAAGAAATAAACTACACGTAGGAGAAACTGGTAAACAAGGGGCATTAAGAGTGACAATAACATAGCATCAGGTAGTGATACAACAACCTTATAGCGAAATGTTTAGAGATATACTCATCATAATTATTTGATATCAAAATTATGTCTAGGATAGCAAAAATATAAACAAATGATTATTAAATACCAAAATTATATATATAAAAAACACTTCCACATTCTGCAAAGTTAGACTTAAGAACTAACTATGCTTACCTAACATCACGAATAAAAATTCTACTACACTTCCTTGTACTGCCATACAAGACACATCAGCCAGAGCCGAGACTTCAGTAGAACGATGAGGAAAGCGTCAAACATTTTAGTGTGTACAGCAGCTGCTACTGAGGCTTGCCCTCTAACAATGTTGACGTTATTTTTACACGGAGATTACCTTGAGGATTTGAATGAATTATGGCTATTCTGTGTGGCAGAATGAGAGGAAAATCATCCCGCGTGATGGATGTTGAGGTAAATATGGTTCTAAACTTACCTTTTTAAAGTTATATAAAACAGGAATTACGCACAATGCAGTAGTGTGTGTGTGTGTGTGTGTGTGTGTGTGTGTGTGTGTGTGTGTGTGTGTGTGTGTGTGTGTGTGTGTGTGTGTGTGTGTGTATTCACCTAGTTGTACTCACCTAGTTGAGGTTGCAGGGGTCGAGTCCAAGCTCCTGGCCCCGCCTCTTCACTGGTCGCTACTAGGTCACTCTCCCTGAACCATGAGCTTTATCGTACCTCTGCTTAAAGCTATGTATGGATCCTGACTCCACTACATCTCTTCCCAAACTATTCCACTTCCTGACTACTCTGTGGCTGAAGAAATACTGTGTGTGTGTGTGTGTGTGTGTGTGTGTGTGTGTGTGTGTGTGTGTGTGTGTGTGTGTGTGTGTGTGTGTGTGTGTGTGTGTGTGTGTGTGTATGCGCGCAAATGAAATTAAAAAAAAAAATATGCTCCAAATGGGAACTCTAAAAACAATCTCCAAGGTCAGAACTCACAACATGTGCCACTTTTGGTCACGCGTAGGTTCAGTTGAGGATTTTTGCAGACTTCTACTTGCAGTTTACAGGCGTTTACGTAGGTCTTCCCGTCCGTCCCACACACAGGGTCGTAACTCTCGCTACAGTTGTCCAGACACAGAGGCCTCGAACCTAAGAAGTACATAAATATATTGATGTATATTTGTCAGTATTAATTACCATCCAAATGTAATTTTGTGTGAAATTATTAAGTATAATTGAACCCAGTAATTTGAGGAGATTATGTTCCTTAAGGTGACATGAATAATAAAAAAAAAATAGGATAACAGGAAAATTGGACAATAGGATAATAGGAAAATTAGCTTTGTTTTTAATTAAAATATTGTAACATATGTCGAGATTAAAATAATCCGCTTAATACTAATAATCATTAGAAAGTATAAATATATTATAAAGAGTCGTATGGTTATTTTACAATTTACGAACCGCACACTAAGATACTGCCAAAGAACTCGGTTTGACTCCCTGTTTATTCATCTGCTTATTCAACGTTGTTTTGTGTGTGTGTATGCGTGTGTTCACAGACTATATAACTCTGAGGGGAACGAGAATAGAAGTGTGATAAAAGCTGTAGGTATGTGAGAGGAGATAGCAAGGCCACGCTTGGCGCGACTAGTGCAGCCATATCACAGAGGAGCTCGCTGTAAAATCATGCAGGAGAACCCTCGTAGTTGAATGGTACAGCGGTGGGTCTGCCGCTCACCTCCGCTACGGTTTAAACCCGTCCACTCTTCTCTAAGTTTAACTATTGTGAATCGTTCATTTTAGCTTATCTTGGGAATATATGCTTGATTAGCACTAGAGGTGGGAGAAGAGTGTACCCGCAGTGAGCACTAGAGATGGCACTTCCCTAGACGCTGTGCACTACACTGGCTTGTGAAGTAGCGAGGGGAGTTTCAGTGGTCATTCTGCTGAGGTAAGACAGGCATTTGTTTTATTTTGCTATCGGTGTGTTGCATTTTTTGTGTGTAAATGAATGGAATTGTGTGTGTTTGTGAAATTCTGTTTCAAGCTCGATGAAACGGTAGTGAAAGTCAAAATATGCTTCAGCAAACATTTGGCAATGAAGCAATGGGTCGGACACAGTACTGTGAATGGTTTTATCGATTCAAGTCTAGACGAACGTCATTTGGGGATGATGAACATTCTGGTCGTCCTTCAGTGTCAAAAAACAGGCAACAATATTGAAAAAGTGAGGAAAATTATTCACTAAAGTGGTCCTCAGGGTTTCAGGGACATTGTAAGTGCAATGGGAGTTTTTTTTTTTTTTTTTTTTTGGGGGGGGGAGGGGGGGGGAACATCTCAAAGCATTTTGACAATATTTGAACATGAGGCAAGTGGTTGCGATATTTGTGCCCCGCTTGTTAAATGAAGATCAGGACCACAAAAATCAAGTCGAAGATGACCCAGACATTCTTTCTAAGGTCATTACTGGCGACAGAACTTGGATATACAACTGCAACACGAAGATCATGCAACAGTCTTTACAATAGAAAAGCCCTGACTCATCCAGCCTAAAAGAAAGCACTCCAAGTCAAGAGCATGTTCATTTTTTTTTTTTTACGAAATGGGACTCGTTCATGAGGAATTTGCTCCAACATGGCAGACAATTAACCAAAGTTTTTACATCGAGGTTATGAGACGTTCAAGGTAAGACGTGAGAAGGAAGTGGCAAGCGTTGTGGGCGTTCAATAATTGGTTCATTCACCAATGAACAATGCCTCTGCTCACTCCACACCGTCTATAAAGCTTTTCCTGGCCAAAAACAGCATGGCGGTAGTACCCCCACCCTCCTTACTCCCCAGATCTAGCTCACTGACTTCTTTCTGTTCCCAAGAATAAAAATGGCACTCAAGGGGTGGCCTTTTAACGACGTAGAGGAGATTAAAACAGAATCGCAGGATACTCAAGACGTTGCTAGGAAAGAAGAGTTCCAGCAATGTTTTGAGAACTGGGAGATGCACTGGGAGCAGTGTATAGCCTCCCAAGTAGACTATTTCGAGGGAGACAACAGTAACTAGGTGATTAGGTAACCCTATATATACTTTTTTAGAGTCCTGGAACTTTTTGATAGCACCTGTATATATATAGTACATGGCCGATGGGTACACATATATAAATGGGTGTACGGGGTCTAAGGCGAGATTCTAACAAACAAATAGACCAGATTTATTGAACTAATTCTCATCATCCTGGAACACGTCCGAAAACCTCAAAAATTATCTGCAAAATTGTTTCAAAAGTTGAAAAAAAAATGATCTTCCAAATTCGACGATGGCACAACTATTCATTTTATGTGTTAAACAGAATGAAATTTTTATATTTGCTGAATCACATTGAAAATATTTGACCTGTTTCTGAATGGCTTCAGTATTTAACGGCTGTTACACCGTACAGTCAGGAAAGTAGCCATTAAGTTTAGTTTGTATTTAGGGAAATTCGTCCATATGCTGAGTTATCTTACAAAACTTTGAATTCCTGGAATCTGTGAGATAACTGAGGAATGTTTCTTCTGATCGGCATATTTTATTAAATAAATAGCAATATTTACATTCAATAATTAAAGGATGCCTCGTCTTATCGGCTTCAAAATATTTACAGTAAATCTTTCTATAAGAATAAAGACACTTATAAGTTTAGACTGATTGATGCAAATTTGAAATTTCAATGAAATTGTCAAAAATCTTGGAATCGTTGGTTTCAGAGTACTTACTGGAGAATACCTTTTCTGATAGGCTTCAAACTTTCAGTGTTGATGGGCTTCATTAAAAGTTTGCCTTTAACCATGACCCATGTAAATTTCAAATTGTGATTTTATTAAGCAAACTGGTTTCCATGCAAGAACCAAAAAAAAAAAAATACTCTTCTGGTAGGCTTCAAACTTTCAACACCGGTATATTCTACTTAGAAGCTCGACATTGTTTATGTAGAGTGCAGATGCTGTTATGCCACTCTGCAGTGCCACGTTCGAGTCGCCTGATATCACCTGATGTGAGGCCTGTAGTCGAGAAATTGTGCTCTCTCCATCTGCTCCTAGTCCTCGAAGCATTCCTCTCATCTCTGCCTGTTCGTTATTTGGACTTTGTTTCTGGTAAAGTATGATTTCGTTGGTGAGTCGAAACATACATCTTTTAACTCTGTTCACAGAACATTTTCCAAACTTTATGATTTTTGACGTTTGGTTGAGGTTGTGTCATACTGACACTAAGTCAACCCAGACCCCAAGCTAATGTTTCTGATCTATTTTGTGTGGCATCAATTCACCACTATAGTTGGGGATTTGGTTATGCTGAACTTAGATTCAGTATCAAGGGAGTTTTATGACTTTCATAGAGGTTCTGCTGATGGTCCCCAGTTAGGGTCGTTATTTTGTCTCATTCCTGACGCTGTGCGGCTGGTTGTTACATTATTGTTCGGCGAATTGTTCGTCATATTGTTCAAGCAAGCTGTTTTGATTGCCTGGTTGGTCAAGAAGATAGATTATTTGAAGACGTTTAGTCAGTCACTGTTGAAGTCTAACTCGAGTCTTGTCTTATTGAGACATAACGAACAACTTTGAGCACATACACACATTCTCACACACACGCTTGTATATACTAGTATTATTTTTAAACTTAATGTCAACGTACCAGACGGTACTTGAGTCGTACTGTTACGAAATGTACCTTCAGCACTATACTACTATATGTACAATTTAACATTTCACTACAAGAGAGGTGTAGGAGCTTATGTCCTGAATCATATCAAACTTCTTTACTTTGATTTTGTCCACCTAGACAACTTTGTTAATAAACATATTAATTATTAGTTCGTTAGTTAGTATCCTATCAGTTGCAGTCCTATAGTACTATTAAAATTTATCATAATTTTAAAGGATAACTGACCCAAAATACCTTCTAGTATTCTCTAGAGGTGTTTATACATTATAAACATCGCATTTTGTAATATTTGATAATTATCTAAGGTTAAATCTATATAATGTACTTTTATGTGTCTATAAAATCTATTGTTCTGAAGGTCATTATTAAAAAAATAAAATCTACCTAATATGCGCGGGTCAGTCTTACCTAAAGAAAAGTTTGAACTGGTTTTAGCTTGGATTTGTTTTTCTTATGGGAGAAATTTATAAAATTGAAATATACTGCTTTTCACACGATAATTCCTGAGTGTTGCATCCTATAAGCTTCAACCCTATCATGTTGAAAGCTTCGTAATGCAACTTCTGAATGGCTTCAAACTTTAAGTTCCGGTGAAATATGGGTTATTGATCTCTTCGAAAATTTTGAATTAGAGTTGAGTTGTTTATTTCTTAATTTACCATTTTTTAAAGGGATGTTAATTTCCACATGATGACTTGTGAAGGCCTCTTCTGATATAATACAAATTTCCAACGCTAATATTTAACTTTATTCCACACTTATGCCGCACTCTGCACTATTCCAATCGAATGCATTTGGGAACTGAGGTTATGCAATACAGGGCTACCTCTCTCGGACCACACAGCGACCGACATACATCCAGTTAATTAAGATGATGAAAAGCCTCAATACTCACGACAAGGACCACTGTAGAATGTCTTCAGCTGTGGCCTCCTGTTACAAGCAAGGCGGCGCACCTCGCAGTCGCTGTGGTAAGTGACGTTGTCAGTGCCGCAGACTGGCTGGGGCAGCTTCAAGCAGAAGCTGGGACACTTGCCCGTACTGGCTGCAATGTTATGATTGTTATTTTGATTCTAATATGAAAGCATTAAAACTCTAGGGGGTCATTAAGTATCTGGTGATTGGGAGGTAATCAGATTAGATCAAAGTAAAAGGCATGCAGTTCAGTTTCCTTGAATCAAGAGCCCGTAGCCAGCATCAAGGTGCCCTCGATGAAAGGGATTATCAGTATACATTTGGTCTAACATTTTGAAATTAACAAAAGTCTAAATTAAATACTATGACTAATTACATATGTATAATAATTTATAGCGTAAATTTAAATAACATGAAACAAAAAGCATCATAAATTGTATTAAATAATTATGTTTATGTTAATGAAATTAAACCGGATGTGGAAGCAGTGAGCGATACAAAGGTGAAGACAATGGGAGAGTTTAAATGGGAAGAGAAAATAGTGGACGAACATTCAAGGAAAGAAAAAGAGAAATAAATGCGCGATTTAAAACATGAATGGGATGCGAGGAGAAGTTAATAGAACTAATTTACTCGGTGGTAAGAGAAGTGCAGACACGAGAAAAGGACTGAGGTAAGAGTGTGGATGTGAGAGTGAGGAGTTGAGACGATGGGAGTGAATGTTGCTGTTCTGAGAGTCAAGTGAAACGTGGTGTATGCACACTTCTGACAAGAAAGCAAATAAATGAATAATTTTGGTGAGAAACAATATTCACAAACACGTACACACACACACACAGGCTTGGTTATACTTTTGGCAGTTTGGGAGACACACAGATGATGATCAAACTAAATAAATTATGTGATCAGGCATATGGTCACTCTCTTGAACACTATGTGCTTAATTGTCCACTTATTGAGGAATACAGAGACAGACAGTATAATAACCTATGTGACATGTCAAGATATCTTATTATGAAAATAAGATACCAGATATATATAGTTTTGACTATTAGGTACACCTGTACAGGCTTGCTCATTATTGAGAATGTCTATTCAGCCAGTTACGCAGTAGCACCTCATTGCCTAAAAGGATGCAGACATCGGCACGAGGTTCAGTTGTTGCTCAGATCGATTATTAGAATGTGAAACAAATGTGATCTAAGTGACTTTGACCGTAGTATGATTGTTGGTGCCTAACAGGATGACTTGAGTGTCAGAAACTGCTGATCTGTGATTTTTACGCACAACAATCAGAGTTTATAGAGAATGGTATGAAAAACCCCAAATATCCAGTGAACAGTAGTTCTGTGGGTCAAAGCTCTTTGAAAAAGAGGTTAGAGGAAAATGGCCAGACTGGTGGAGGATGACAAGGTGACAGTAACTCAAATAACAACTTATTACATCACTGGTATGCAAAAAAGCATCTCTGAATGTACAACAAGTTGAGTCTTGAAGTGGATGGGCCTCTGCAGCAGAAGCCCACACTGACTCCCATTCAGGAAACTGAGGCTACAATGAGCACAGACTAACTAAAACTGGACAGTTGAAGATTTGAAAAAAAAAATCGCCTGATCTGACGAATAGTAATTTCTTTTGCGGGATGCAGATGGTAGGGTCAGAATTTGATGTAAGCTTTTGAGATATGCTGGAAAGGAAGATTCGCAGCATGAATGTGCGGGTGCATAAGCTGCAGCAACTGTGTGATGTCATCATGTCAACATGGATCCGGTTCTCTAAGGAATGTTTCCAACACTTCATTGAATATATGCAAAGAAGATCAGAACTCACGACAATTGCCCTCAGCGGCAAGGCGAAGGTTCAGCCCAGGATTAGCGCAAGCCTCTAATTCCAAGAAGCAAAGATTGTGGTAGGTCTTCCCGTCCGTCCCACACACTGGGTCGAACTGTTCAGGGCAAGAGGTACGACATGGAGTGACTGACCCTGGGGAGAAGAAGAGAGACACTTGTTAGTGTTTACACGATACGTTCGTCTTTTGTTCCTTCTAGAAAATTGTCTGCTGTTTATCGAAATTAGATTTCATAATAAAGACAAGCATGAAAACATATATTCATTACAATCGCAAAAAGGCGATCTCAGCAATGTAAAGCGAGACCCATACACATTATATATATATATATATATATATATATATATATATATATATATATATATATATATATATATATATATATATATAACAACACTGCGACTAGTCAAGGAATCGAACTCGTGCTGTTTTAGCCTGCCTCATGGTGGGGGAAAACTCATGACGCCTTAATCTACGGTACCACGCAATCAAAAGTATTGTGTAGTCCCCTGGATTAAGGCGTCATTAGTTTTCGCCCACCATGAGGCAGGCCAAAGCAGCATGGGTTCGACTCCTTGACTAGTCGCAGTGTTGTTATTGATTAATACCACTTGTTCGTGGGTACAATAATTTATATATATATATATATATATATATATATATATATATATATATATATATATATATATATATATATATATATATATATATATATATATATGCGTGTGTGTGTATGTGTATGTGTGTGTGTATGTGTGTGTGTATGTGTGTGTATGTGTGTGTGTGTATATGTGTGTGTGTGTATGTGTCTGTGCATGTGTGTGTGTATGTATTTATGTATGTGTGTGTGCGTGTGTGTGTGTGTATGCATATGTATATGTGTATGTATATATATGTATGTATATACATACTCGCGACAATACTCATGGTGCAACATGAAGACACACCCAAGACATACGGTAGAAACAGAAATATACATCAAATATTTTTTTTGTTCAAAGTACTCAAATAAAATCATTTATTACTAAAGAAGCAAGACTAGAACCTGTGATAATACTCACTACAAGAACCGCTGTACAGCGTCTTCAGCAGTTTGTTGTTACAAGCAACTCTACGTAGCTCGCAGTCACTTCTGTATGTTACGTTGTCACTGCCACACACTGGCTGGTACAGCTGGAGACACAAGCTGGGGCACTTACCCGTACTCGCTGCAATATTATGATAATTATTTTCATGGGGAAGTACAAAAACCGTGAGGGTCATTCAGCAGTTGGCAATTGGAAAGTAATCATATTTTATCCAAGAAAAAGGAGGATGGCTTCAGTTCCTTGAATCAAGAACCCTCTGAAGGTTAATATTACGAGAGTTTATTACAGACTGACGCTGTAAAATATAAGAAAGCCTGACAACAATGAATAATACCATAATATGAATGTATAAATAATTCAAAGTACATCATAATAAATTATTTGAAAAACAAAAGCATCATTTGTTGCCTAATATAATCATATTTATATGAATAAAATTATGCTGGATATCGTATCAACGAGCGATACGAAGTGATTTTACTGGGACACTCCTAAATTTCATGGACGTCCCATTCGCTCTGTAGACCTCGCCCTGTGCAGTCGCAGTGGCTCTTACTCTAATCATTACAGTCTCCCTAGAATCCCCGTTGGGAGCTGAACCTCTACCTGTCTCCACGTGACTCTGCTCTTCCACGATGTCTCATCGTGTGAAGATAAAACCCAAAAGCTCTGTCGTAAACGATACCTCGAAGCTTACACTTGGGGCAGCCCTAAAAAGCTGGCTGCAGGTCATGTTCTCGGGAATTGCATCACTGAAAGAAGCCTTCCTCGTCAGCTTCATTGATGATGAGGAGGCTAAAAAAGTTCTTACCCCAAATGCGATGAAGATCCTTGATGAACGTGGCTTTGTTATCTCAACCGATCCCCCTACTTGAAGACTAAAAGATCAGTGTTCTTGAAAAGTCTCGACATGATCATAACGGCCCTGTCCACCGAAGAACTCAAGTCTTTCACTGAGGAGCAGAATGATTGGGCCACGACAGAAAGTGTCACTAAGATATCCAACGCCTTATCAATGCTTAAAGTTACGTTTCTGGACACCACTATGGCCGCCAGAGCCCTACATCAACCCTCGACATATTGAACCCGAACGATTCAAACATATATCTCCTCGTTGGACTTACTGCTCTTATAACCACTCCATCACCGACTGCCAGGTTAAGGACAAGAAGATCTGTTCCACTTGTGGGAAAGACGGACATGACTATCAATTCTGCACCGCACCTCCACTACTCCACTACTGTTCATACTTGCATCAACTACAAGAGCGACCGTCACACACAGGCAGCTAAATGTCCCGCCCGTAAGGAGATCTTATCTAAGAAGATTAAGGAAGACATTAAGAAGACGACCACCAATTCCCTAACTTATGCTGCTATAACAACGCTCCAGACGGACACTACGAAGATCCTGCAAGCCACTCGACAGACTCCACCAACCACCACCTCCTTTTCTCCACTAACAGACGGTGTTTCCACACAAATTTACTACTGCATGTTGTTTGCTCACATGCAAACCGTAGCTGACTCTAGATCCATCAACAAGACCATTAATGAACTCTTTTCAATGAACAACATGCCGGCCTTCAAATTCCCAGAATGTCCTCCTTCAGAGGATATTCTGAAGTTCATACCAAAAATCGTCAGCTTCACAGCACCGGATAACAAGCAAGACTTGATTTTTGAAGAAGACAGCTGTACGACTCCAGAACCCACCAATGAGAGGACACCAGTTATTCCCATCAATGAGGAGCCACCATCGACTTCCACCACCACTTCTACTACTGGCGAATCAGCTTCTCTTCCACTGCAACTACCAAAAACCAAGAGAGCCAAGACACAACCACCTGACACTTCACCTCAAGATGTCCCAATACCTGAAGAAATGGAAGAAGAAACAAATTTTACAACAACTGAACCTGTCACTTTATAAATAAGTAATCCACTCAGCCAACCGTTGCATGCAACTCAAGCAGTCTATAACAAGCACCATGAACTATCAAGTACACTGTTGCTTCTGGTTGCGAACATCACACTGAAATCGCCCTAACTGAAAACCTAGAAACCGACTTCAATCACCTGGTCAAAATTACCTTATTGTCAAAATCTGCATTCAAAAGACTTCAAAATGGTTCCAAGACTGGAATAAGGAACTAATATGGACACAGCTATGAAGAGATATCGTCTTCGTACCAATAACGACAAAATTGCCACCTCTCTATAAACATAACGACCAATCACATCGAAGTCTTGCCTTCCTCTCCATCCCGCCTCCCGCCGATCTCCAGCCACCAACCACCTTCCACCGTTTTCAAGATTTAGTCTGCACAGCTTGCCTCTCGTGAATTCAACATCGCCAACGACTCCTGACTCTCCAATCTATCCCACGAGCGCCTAGCTGCTGGATTAAGCCCTGGCACTTTTTCTACAACTAAAGACAGTCCTTTCCAACGCTATTCGCCTGCCCCGCCTTCGCAGCTCGCCCCATTGGGGTCTTACCTAAACTTTTTTGATCTTGATGGACATTCGTTTTACCCAAATATTGCTCATGTCTCCAATCCTATGTGAGGTGAAACGATTCACTTGTTTTATTTCCTAATATCATATAATTCCATTGTAATGTAATACTTATATACATGTTTAATATATATATATATATATATATATATATATATATATATATATATATATATATATATATATATATATATATATATATATATATATATATCAACACACCGGCCGTATCCCACCGAGGCAGGGTGGCCCAAAAGGAAAAAACGAAAGTTTCTCCTTTTACATTTAGTAATATATACAGGAGAAGGGGGTTACTAGCCCCTTGCTCCCGGCATTTTAGTCGCCTCTTACAACACGCAAGGCTTACGGAGGAAGAATTCTGTTCCACTTCCCCATGGAGATAAGAGGAAATAAACAAGAACAAGAACTAGAAAGAAAATAGAAGAAAACCCAGAGGGGGGTGTATATATATATATATATATATATATATATATATATATATATATATATATATATATATATATATATATGCTTGTACATGTATGTGTAGTGTGACCTAAGTGTAAGTAGAATAGCAAGACGTACCTGAAATCTTGCATGTTTATGAGACAGGTAAAAAAAAGGACACCAGCAACCCTACCATCACGTAAAACAATTACACGCTTTCGTTTTACACTCGCCTGGCAGGACAGTAGTACCTCCCTGGGCGGTTGCTTTCTACCAACCTACTACCTATAATATATATATATATATATATATATATATATATATATATATATATATATATATATATATATATATATATATCTAGGCTTTTCTCCTTTTTCTAAATAGCTCTTGTTCTTTTTTATTTCTTCTATTGTCCATGGGGAAGTGGAAAAGAATCTTACCTCCGTAAGCCATGCGTGTCGTATGAGGCTACTAAAATGCCGGGAGCGATGGGCTAGTAACTCCTTCTCCTGTAGACATTTACTAAAAGAGAAGAAGAAAAACTTTATAAAACTGGGATGCTTGAATGTGCGTGGATGTAGTGCAGATGACAAGAAACAGATGATTGCTGATGTTATGAATGAAAAGAAGTTGGATGTCCTGGCCCTAAGTGAAACAAAGCTGAAGGGGGAAGGGGAGTTTCGGTGGGGGGAAATAAATGGGATTAAATCTGCAGTATCTGAGAGAGTTAGAGCTAAGGAAGGGGTAGCAGTAATGTTGAAGGATCAGTTATGAAAGGAGAAAAGAGAATATGAATGTGTAAATTCAAGGATTATGTGGATTAAAGTAAAGGTTGGATGCGAAAAGTGGGTCATAATAAGCGTGTATGCACCTGGAGAAGAGAGGAATGTAGAGGAGAGAGAGAGATTTTGGGAGATGTTAAGTGAATGTATAGGAACCTTTGAACCAAGTGAGAGAGTAATTGTGGTAGGGGACTTGAATGCTAAAGTAGGAGAAACTTTTAGAGAGGGTGTGGTAGGTAAGTTTGGGGTGCCAGGTGTAAATGATAATGGGAGCCCTTTGATTGAACTTTGTATAGAAAGGGGTTTAGTTATAGGTAATACATATTTTAAGAAAAAGAGGATAAATAAGTATACAAGATATGATGTAGGGCGAAATGACAGTAGTTTGTTGGATTATGTATTGGTAGATAAAAGACTGTTGAGTAGACTTCAGGATGTACATGTTTATAGAGGGGTCACAGATATATCAGATCACTTTTTAGTTGTAGCTACACTGAGAGTAAAAGGTAGATGGGATACAAGGAGAATTGAAGCATCAGGGAAGAGAGAGGTGAAGGTTTATAAACTAAAAGAGGAGGCAGTTAGGGTAAGATATAAACAGCTATTGGACGATAGATGGGCTAATGAGAGCATAGGCAATGGGGTCGAAGAGGTATGGGCTAAGTTTAAAAATGTAGTGTTAGAGTGTTAAGCAGAAGTTTGTGGTTACAGGAAAGTGGGTGCGGGAGGGAAGAGGAGCGATTGGTGGAATGATGTAAAGAGAGTAGTAAGAGAGAAAAAGTTAGCCTATGAGAAGTTTTTACAAAGTAGAAGTGATGCAAGGAGGGAAGAGTCTATGGAGAAAAAGAGAGAGGTTAAGAGAGTGGTGAAGCAATGTAAAAAGAGAGCAAATGAGAGAGTGGGTGAGATGTTATCAACAAATTTTGTTGAAAATAAGAAAAAGTTTTGGAGTGAGATTAACAAGTTAAGAAAGCCTAGAGAACATATGGATTTGTCCATTAAAAATAGGAGAGGAGAGTTATTAAATGGAGAGTTAGAGGTATTGGGAAGATGGAGGGAATATTTTGAGGAATTGTAAAATGTTGATGAAGATAGGGAAGCTGTGATTTCGTGTATAGGGCAAGGAGGAATAACATCTTGTAGGAGTGAGGAAGAGCCAGTTGTGAGTGTGGGGGAAGTTCGTGAGGCAGTAGGTAAAATGAAAGGGGGTAAGGCAGCCGGGATTGATGGGATAAAGATAGAAATGTTAAAAGCTGGTGGGGATATAGTTTTGGAGTGGTTGGTGCAATTATTTAATAAATGTATGGAAGAGGGTAAAGTACCTAGGGACTGGCAGAGAGCATGCATAGTTCCTTTGTATAAAGGCAAAGGGGACAAAAGAGAGTGCAAAAATTATAGGGGATAAGTCTGTTGAGTATACCTGGTAAAGTGTATGGTAGAGTTATTATTGAAAGAATTAAGAGTAAGACGGAGAATAGGATACCAGATGAACAAGGAGGCTTTAGGAAAGGTAGGGGGTGTGTGGACCAGGTGTTTACAGTGAAACATATAAGTGATCAGTATTTAGATAAGGCTAAAGAGCTTTTTGTGGCATTTATGGATTTGGAAAGCAGTTAAGAGTTTTTTCGAGGATAGTGAGGCTCAAGTTAGAGTATGTAGGAAAGAGAGATTATTTCCCAGTAAAAGTAGGCCTTAGACAAGGATGTGTGATGTCCCGTGGTTGTTTAATATATTTATAGATGGGGTTGTAAGATAAGTAAATGCGAGGGTCTTGGCAAGAGGCGTGGAGTTAAAGATAAAGAATCACACAAAGTGGGAGTTGTCACAGTTGTTCTTTGCTGATGACACTGTGCTCTTGGGAGATTCTGAAGAGAAGTTGCAGAGGTTGGTGGATGAATTTGGTAGGGTATGCAAAAGAAGAAAATTAAAAGTGAATACAGGAAAGATTAAGGTTATGAGTATAACAAAAAGATTAGGTGATGATAGATTGGATATCAGATTGGAGAGAGAGAGTATGGAGGAGGTGAATGTATTCAGATAATTGGGAGTGGACGTGTCAGCGGATAGGTCTATGAAAGATGAGGTGAATCATAGAATTGATGAGGGGAAAAGGGTGAGCGGTGCAATTAGGAGTCTGTGGAGACAAAGAACTTTGTCCTTGGAGGCAAAGAGGGGAATGTATAAGAGTATAGTTTTACCAACGCTCTTATATGGGTGTGAAGCGTAGGTGATGAATGTTGCAGCGAGGAGAAGGCTGGAGGCAGTGGAGATGTCATGTCTGAGGGCAATGTGTGGTGTGAATATAATGCAGAGAATTCGTAGTTTGGAAGTTAGGAGGAGGTGCGGGATTACCAAAACTTGTCCAGAGGGCTGAGGAAGGGTTGTTGAGGTGGTTCGGACATGTAGAGAGAATGGAGTGAAACAGATTGACTTCAAGAGCGTATCAGTCTGTAGTGGAAGGAAGGCGGGGTAGGGGTCGGCCTAGGAAATGTTGGAGGGAGGGGGTAAAGGAGATTTTTGTGTGCGAGGGGCTTGGACTTCCAGCAGGCATGCGTGAGCGTGTTTGGTAGGAGTGAATGGAGACAAATGGTTTTTAATACTTGATGTGCTGTTGGAGTGTGAGCAAAGTAACATTTATGAAGGGATTCAGGGAAACCGGCAGGCCGGACTGAGTCCTGGAGACGGGAAGTACAGTGCCTGCACTCTGAAGGAGGGGTGTTAATGTTGCAGTTTAAAAACTGAAGTGTAAAGCACCCTTCTGGCAAGACAGTGATGGAGTGAATGATGGTGATTTTTTTTCTTTTTCGGGCCACCCTGCCTTGGTGGGAATCGGCCAGTGTGTTAATTAAAAAAATAATAAAAATACATGATATATATATATATATATATATATATATATATATATATATATATATATATATATATATATATATATATATTTTGTATATATATATATATATATATATATATATATATATATATATATATATATTTGTATATATATATATATATATATATATATATATATATATATATATATATATATATATTTGTATATATATATATATATATATATATATATATATATATATATATATATATATATATATATATATATATATATGTTGTGCCGAACATGTAAAACTGGTCAATTAGCAAGAACTCATTTAAAATTAAGTCCTTTCTAAAAAATTTTCTTATACGTTTAAAGATATATTTTTTTCATTAATGTAATGTAAAAAAATTTAATTTTGCTCCAAAAGAATCTTAGAAAACTTACCTAACATTATTATAACAAGAACAATTTATTTTAGCCTAACCCAACTAAATATATTTTAGATTTGTTTACAATAATTTAATACTAAACAAACACAGTGAAATATATTTTTTTCGTTAGGTTCAGAATGATTTTTGTGAAATTATTAAATACACAAATTCTCGCTTGTCCTATATGGCAAGTTGAACGTTGCTATTTAAGCCAAGATCGCAAGTTCTGCCTATTCGGCACGACATATATATATATATATATATATATATATATATATATATATATATATATATATATATATATATATATATATATATATATATATATACATATATATATGTAAGTATATATTTATTTCATTTACACACACTTGTATGTCAAAGATGGAGATGAAAACACAAAGATCAGAACTTACGACAGTTGCCCTTAACTACGCGGAACACGAAAAGCTGAGGGTTGTTGCAAGCATCAACTTCCAGGAAGCAAAGATTGTGGTAAGTCTTCCCGTTCGTCCCACACACTGGGTCAAGCTCTTCAGGGCAAGAGGTACGACATGGCGGCACAGTCCCTAGAAGAAGAGAAATGTATGTCGCTCTGTTAAGGATATACAGCCCTCAGGGAAGGTTCCTTGACGCTGCTGAGGGGCTCTTGACCTTGGGAATTGGATCTGTGCTCCAGTTCCCCAAATTAAGCCTGAATACCTTCCACATCTTCCCAACAGGCGCTGTATAATCCTAAGGGTTTAGCGCTTCCCCCTTTATAATAATAATAATAATAATAATAATAATAATAATAATAATAATAATAATAATAATAGTGACGATTTCGTGAGTCAGTCATATATAAATTTGAAAATAAAAGCTAATTTTATGTATATATAAAAGGGTGACCCAAAACGAAAATCCCCAAAAAGAAAATACTTTCATCATTCAACACTTTCACCACACTCACACATAATCACTGTTTTTGCAGAGGTGCTCAGAATACAACAGTTTAGAAGCATATACGTATAAAGATACACAACATATCCCTCCAAACTGCCAATATCCCAAACCCCTCCTTTAAAGTGCAGGCATTGTACTTCCCATTTCCAGGACTCAAGTCCGACTATATAAAAATAACCTGGTTTCCCGAATCCCTTCACTAAATTTTACCTTGCTCACACTCCAATAGCTCGTCAGGTCCAAATTACCATTCGTCTCCATTCACTCCTATCTAACACGCTCACGCATGCTTGCTGGAAGTCCAAGCCCCTCGCCCACAAAACCTCCTTTACCCCCTCCCTCCAACCTTTTTGAGGACGACCCCAACCCTGCCTTCCTTCCCCTACAGATTTATACGCTCTCCATGTCATTCTACTTTGATCCATTCTCTCTAAATGACCAAATCACCTCAACAACCCCTCTTCAGCCCTTTGACTAATACTTTTATTAACTCCACACCTTCTCCTAATTTCCACACTCCGAATTCTCTGTATAATATTTACACCACACATTGCCCTTACACAGGACATCTCCACCACCTCCAACCGCCTCCTCGCTGCAGGATTCACAACCCAAGCTGCACACCCACTTCTTTGCCTCCATAGATAATGTTTTATACCTCCACAAATACCTCAATGCACTACTCAAATTTTTTCCTCATCAATTCTATGGTTAACCTCATCCTTCATACATCCATCCGCTGACACGTCAACTCCCAAATATCTGAAAACATTCACTTCTTCCATACTCCTCCTCTCCAATTTGAGATCCAATTTTTCTTTATCTAAATCATTTGATACCCTCATCACCTTGCTCTTTTCTATGTTCACTTTCAACTTTCTGCCTTTACACACACTCCCAAACTCGTCCACTATGCAACTTTTCTTTAGAATCTCCCATATGCACAGTATCATCAGCAAACAGTAACTGTGTCAATATATATATATATGCAAAACAACCACTCTGAAAAAATAGAGAAATTCCAAGCGCTTTCCTGACTACTCACATTATCAAGGAACTATGAAAGTAAAGCATCCAAGGAAGCTATATAAGCTATATAAGGTGTTTAACCGTTGTGGGATCTGATAGTGAGGTGTTGGCCAGACCCCTTATATAGCTTCCTTGTATGCTTTACTTTCATAGTTCCTTGATAATGTGAGTAGTCACGAAAGCACTTGGAATTTCTCTATTTTTTCAGAGTGGTTGTTTTGCATATTCCGAAATCACTTGTTTACTGTGATCTTATTGCATATATATATATATATATATATATATATATATATATATATATATATATATATATATATATATATATATATATATATATATATATGTCGTGCCGAATATGTAAAACTGGTCAATTAGCAAGAACTCATTTAAAATTAAGTCCTTTCTAAAATTTTCTCTTATACGTTTAAAGATATATTTTTTTCATTAATGTTAATGTAAAAAATTTTAATTTTGCTCCAAAAGAATCTTAGAAAACTTACCTAACCTTATTATAACAAGAACAATTTATTTTAGCCTAACCCAACTGTATATATTTTAGATTTGTTTACAATAATTTAATACTAAACAAACACAGTGAAATATTTTTTTCGTTAGGTTCAGAATGATTTTGGCGAAATTATTCCATACACAAATTTTCGCTTGTCCTATATGGCAAGATGAGTGTTGCTATTTAAGCCAAGATGGCAAGTTCTGCCTATTCGGCACGACATATATATATGTATATATATATATATATATATATGTCGTGCCGAATAGGCAGAACTTGCGATCTTGGCTTAAATAGCAACGCTCATCTTGCCATATAGGACAAGTGAAAATTTGTGTATGCAATAATTTCGCCAAAATCATTCTGAACCTAACGAAAAAAATATATTTCACTGTGTTTGTTTAGTATTAAATTATTGTAAACAAATCTAAAATATATTTAGTTGGGTTAGGCTAAAATAAATTATTCTTGTTATAATAAGGTTAGGTAAGTTTTCTAAGTTCCTTTTGGTGCAAAATTATAATTTTTTACATCAACATTAATGAAAAAAATATATCTTTAAACGTACAAGAGAAAATTTTAGAAAAGACTTAATTTTAAATGAGTTCTTGCTAATTGACCAGTTTTACATATTCGGCACGACATATATATATATATATATATATATATATATATATATATATAGATATATATAGATATATATATATATATATATATATATATATATATATATATATATAGATATATATATATATATACATATATATACATTATATATATATATATATATATATATATATATACATATATATACATATATATATATATATATATATATATATATGTGTGTGTGTGTTTGTGTGTCTGTGTGTGTACTCACCTATTTGTACTCACCTATTTGTGGTTGCAGGGGTCGAGTCACAGCTCCTGGCCCCGCCTCTTCGCTGATTGCTACTAGGTCCTCTCTCTCCCTGCCCCATGAGCTCTTTCATACCTCGCCTTAAAACTATGTATGGTTCCTGCCTCCACCACATCACTTTCTAGGCTATTCCATGGCCTGACTACTCTATGACTGAAGAAATACTTCCTAACATCCCTTTGATTCATCTGAGTCTTCAACTTCCAACTGTGACCTCTTGTGTCTGTGTCCCTTCTCTGGAACATCCCGTCTTTGTCCACCTCGTCTATTCCGCGCAGTATTTTATATGTCGTTATCATGTCTCCCCTGACCCTCCTGGCCTCCAGTGTCGTCAGGCCGATTTCCCTCAACCTTTCTTCATAGGACAATCCCCGTAGCTCTGGGACTAGTCTTGTTGCAAACCTTTGCACTTTCTCTAATTTCTTGACGTGCTTGACTAGGTGTGGATTCCAAACTGGTGCTGCATACTCCAGTGTGGGCCTGACGTAGATGGTGTACAGAGTCTTAAACGAATCCTTACTGAGGTATCGGAACGCTATCCGTAGGTTTGCCAGGCGCCCGTATGCTGCAGCAGTTATCTGATTGATGTGCGCCTCAGGAGATATGCTCAGTGTTATACTCACCCCCAGACCTTTTTCCTTGAGTGAGGTTTGCAGTCTTTGGCCATCTAAACTATATTGTGTCTGCGGTCTTCTTTGCCCTTCCCCAATCTTCATGACTTTGCATTTGGCAGGGTTAAATTCAAGGAGCCAGTTGCTGGACCAGGCTTGTAGCCTGTCCAGATCTCTTTGTAGTCCTGCCTGATCCTCGTCCGATTCGATTCTTCTCATTAACTTCACATCGTCTGCAAACAAGGACACTTCTGAGTCTATCCCTTCCGTTATGTCGTTCACGTATACCAAGAACAGCACAGGTCCTAGGACTGACCCCTGTGGAACCCCACTTGTCACAGGCGCCCACTCTGACACCTCGTCGCGTACCATGACTCGTTGTTGCCTCCCTGTCAGATATTCTCTGATCCATTGCAGTGCCTTTCCTGTTATGTGTGCCTGGTCCTCTAGCTTTTGCAGTAACCTCTTGTGAGGAACTGTGTCGAAAGCCTTCTTGCAGTCCAAAAATACGCAGTCGATCCACCCCTCTCTCTCTTGTCTTACTTCTGTCACCTTGTCATAAAACTCTAGTAGGTTTGTGACACAGGATTTTCCTTCCCTGAAACCGTGCTGGTTGTCAATTATACACTTGTTTCTTTCCAGGTGCCCCACCACTCTCCTCCTGATGATCTTCTCCATGACCTTGCATACTATACACGTTAGTGATACAGGTCTGTAGTTTAGTGCCTCATGTCTGTCTCCCTTTTTAAAAATTGGGACTACATTTGCCATTTTCCATACCTCAGGGAGTTGCCCAGTTTCAAATGATGTGTTGAAAATCTTTGTTAATGGCTCACACAATATCTCTGCTCCCTCTTTAAGGACCCATGGAGAGATGTTGTCTGGTCCCACCGCCTTTGAGGTGTCAAGTTCGCATAGCAGCTTCTTCACCTCCTCCTTGGTTATATGTACCTCATCCAGCACTTGCTGGTGTGCCCCCCTGTTCTGATTTCTTGGAGTCCTACTGGTTTCCACTGTAAATACCTCTTTAAATCTTGTGTTGAGCTCCTGACATACCTCTCGGTCGTTTCTTGTGAATTCCCCATCACCCTTCCTCAGTCTGATTACCTGGTCCTTGACTGTTGTTTTCCTCCTGATGTGGCTGTACAACAGCTTCGGGTCAGTCTTTACTTTTGATGCTATGTCATTTTCATATTGTCTCTGAGCCTCCCTTCTTATCTGTGCATATTCGTTTCTGGCTCTTCGGCTGATTTCTTTATTTTCCTGAGTTCTCTGTCTTCTGTACCTTTTCCATTCTCTAGTACACCTAGTTTTTGCCTCCCTACACCTTTGGGTGAACCAAGGACTCGTTCTGTTCTTCCCATTATTTCTGTTTCCCTTGGGAATAAACCTCTCCTCTGCCTCCTTGCATTTTGTTGCTACATAGTCCATCATTTCTTGTACTGGTTTTCCTGTCAGTTCCCTCTCCCACTGAATGTCTTGAAGGAAGTTCCTCATGCCTGAGTAGTTCCCCCTTTTGTAGTTTGGTTTTTCCCAGCCTATTCCTGCTACTCTCTCCACTTGGAACTCAACTATGTAGTCGAAGCACAGAACCACATGATCACTAGCTCCCAGGGGCCTTTCATACATGATACCCTCGATGTCCGAACTACTCATGGTGAATACAAGGTCCAACCTTGCTGGTTCATCCTCTCCTCTCTCTCTGGTAGTGTCTCTAACATGTTGATGCATGAGGTTCTCCAGTACCACATCCATCATCTTGGCTCTCCATGTTTCGGGACCCCCATGGGGCTCCAGGTTTTCCCAGTCAATCTCCTTGTGATTGAAATCACCCATAACTAGTAACTTTGCTCCCCCCATGTGTGCTCTCCTGGCCACCTCGGCTAGTGTGTTGATCATTGCTCTGTTGCTCTCATCATATTCTTCTCTTGGCCTCCTGCAGTTCTGTGGTGGGTTGTACATTACTGCAATTATCACCTTATGTCCCTCAGACTGGATTGTTCCTACTAAGTAGTCCCTTTCGCCCATGCCATCCATTCCTTCCATTTTCTCAAAACCCCACTGGTTTTTAATGAGCAGTGCAACTCCTCCTCCCCCTCTCCTCCCTCTGTCTTTCCTGAAGATTTGATATCCGGATGGAAAGATTGAATCTGTTATTATTCTGGTGAGTTTTGTTTCTGTGAGTGTTATTATGTCTGGGGATGTCTCTTTGATTCTTTCGTGCCACTCCTCATACTTGTTTGTTATTCCATCTGCATTTGTATACCACACCTTCAACTTCTTTTCTAAGACTGTGGTCTGGGAAGTATATTGGGGTTGGGGAAGTGGGAGACCTGGTAAGGAACTATGGGTTGTTGCTGTGGGGGTGAAGTTTGTAATGTAGTGGGTGGGGGCATTGGATGTGGCATGGGTGTTTTGATTTAGAGTGTTTGGTTGCACTGGGGTTGACCTGGTTGGGAGGCTTCTATAGAAAGTTGTGAGGGAGGCTGTATTTGATCTTCTTCCTGGGTCTGGGATCTCCTGTCTGTCTTCTCCATCCCCTGCCTGTGTGTGTGTGTGTGTGTGTGTGTGTGTGTGTGTGTGTGTGTGTGTGTGTGTGTGTGTGTGTGTGTGTGTGTGTGTGAGACCACTGTGCATCAAGTAAATTGTTTCACGGTATACAAGTGTATACAAGTGAAAACATAACTTATGAAACTAAACAATAACCCGAGAAAATTACTCACTAATACAAGAGCCGTTGTGAAGTTTCTTCACCAATGGGTTTTTGCATGACGCTATGTTCAGCTCGCAGTCGTTGCTGTAAGTTTTGTTGTTAGTGCCGCAGACCGGAGAGGAAATCCTCGGGCAGCCGGTATTACACTGCTCCTGGCCAGCTGCAATGTTACCATTATTATTATTTGATGGGGAAACCAATAAACAAATAGGGGTTCGCTCAGCACACCAGGATTGGAGGTAAGCAGATTTGAACCGATGGAGTACACAGTTGGGAAGAGTGTACAAGTGGGAAGAGTGTACAGATAGGATGAGTGTTCAGGAAAGTATTGCAAGACCAGAATTACTAGGAATTCCACCTGCATATCTAATAACTAGCCTGTTCCTGGCGTAATAAGTTATACAGGTAAATCACTCAATGCTGGTCAGATCAGTAGAACGTAAGGCCACATTTATTTCATAAAGTGACCAAGCAAGAAGAACGGAAATACTCAAGCAGTTTAAGTTATGCAACTTACTGAGAAACTTCCAAGTTTACGATGACACTGAAAATTAAAGAAAACAATGCAGTTGACTCGACTCAGAGAAATATAAACTATTGGGATATATGGAATTATTGCATGACTGTGTACATCTGACATTTACGTATAACATTACTATACAATTTGCATGACATTTATGTGTAACAGCAAGACTGATATAACCAAGAAATATGCTGTACTACATCTCCCTGGCATCGTCTTTAAGTCGAAAGAACTTGTACTGTATAGAAACAGTACTGCCGAAAGTACATTGTGAAGTTTTCATGAAGAGTGATCAGCTCGGCTCACACAACAGTACACGGTACGCAGCACACGGCAGAACAAAACTGACACCGAATTACCCTAAATGAGTACGACACAGGTCCACAATATTCCAAAATATCCAAGTTTCTGTCACTTGGTTCGACAATTATCATAAGCCAACTATAGCAGTGCGTAGTTACCAACAGTGACGATGAGAGATGAGGAGTGATACCCAAGATCAGAGCTGCGGAGGACATGTCATATAATAGCCTAACGTCAAATGGCGAGAACCTTCCTGAAGTTAAACAACTCTCTGAACCTCAGTTCCCAGATATTCAAAACACTACTCACGTCACCAACAAGCTCATATGATACCGACATTAGCAGTAACACAGAACTGTAAGCGAGCGGGTTGGGGCAGCAGGAAAGTGTTTTCAATCTACGGCCAGCTGTTGAATGCTGTGTGGGAAGGGTTCCATACTGCGACGAGAACCTAGTATGATTAAGCTCAAATCACTGAACTGGTAGGAATCGAGCTCCTGGTAGGGGCGTTCTTGCTGTGGGTTCGATTCCCACCTTTTCAGTGATATGTTGCAACTGTGTTATTACGATTTCGTGAGGCTTTCATGAGGATGACACGACTCTTGATATGCACTATACCAGAAGAAGAATAATAGGGCTGAGCCGGCTACCATCCATTGAAAACTCCACTCCAACAGCGAACAACGCTGCGAAATAGACAAACACTTCCTACCAACACCATCATGAACGTATACAAATGTTAGAAGTAACAAACGTACTTTAAATTATCCGTAATGTATATCTATATTAATGAATGAATGAATAATAACATACTGACGAATTTTTTCGTTCCAGTTCCTAACAAACAGACGAATATAAAAATCCCTGCAGTACAGTGTTTTTAAAATACATAATAAATAAAAAGAAGAATATATAGGCAAAGAGTGGCTAAAGAGGGCAAGAGAAGTAAGCTGAGAATAAATAAGATGCTTTTCCAAATCTAGATATGGGCGAAGAGATATTAGAGAGATAGTGAAAATATTCTGTGAGGTTCTTGAACGCAGATACAGAAATGAGTTAGAAATCTTTATGTATGGGATAGTGAAGTGTGAGACTTACTGGAGTGCACAACGACAGTTTGAAGTGACACAATGAGCAAGTTGCAAGTGAATTATGACACAGAAGTTGAAAGCAGGTGTACATAAGTGGTGGGAAAGGTGGTACCTATTGTACAAAAGGAAAGGAGACACTATAATAATGACTCGAGATAAATGCACTGTAAGCCACAAGTTACAAAAGAGTAGTGAAACAGAAAACATTATGACCGAGACATAACGAACATATTATAACGATACAGAACAAACAAGTGACAACTTACAGGTTCCCAACACCAGCAGCACCAGCTCAAGCAGCAACACCAGCGACGTCGTCGTCCAAGTGAGTGAACTCATTATCACAATGTCTTCACACAGCAGCAGAACTGAACCTGAGTTGAGGAAAATGTTACATTATTGTGCCCGCTGCTGCCCTGAAATACTACTAGAGAATAAGGAATATATCTGTTGAAGGAAAAAGTCACAGGAAAAAAAAACTAACTATGAGGGGGGATAAGGTAAAGTTTTGGAACACTTTTTTTTTTATGTTAGAGCAAGGTTAGGCTATGTTGGATAATGGTTAGGTTAGATCAGATTAGGATAGGCTAGTTTGGTTAGATTCGTCCATGTTATGTCCAACTACTAAGATATTTATATTTTGTCTATTATGTTAAATGCCCTCTGTGACTTTTTTCTGCTACTTTCTTTTCTGGCCAAAACTGCTACTTTTATTCATACTTTTCTCGATAACTTCTGTCCAGGGTTAGTCCTAACAATCTGATATCACCATCCATTGCCTAACTGCGTCTACATACCATATCTATGCGAGTTTTATATATGTGCGTTTGTGCATATATGTGTATGGGTCAGTGAATATGTATAGGTGTTCAGGTATGAGTATATTAATGTGCAAATAGTGACGTTCAAATTCCTATTCTTTACATCCCCTCCCCCTCCTGTCCTCTGTCTCCTGTGTATAATTTCATCTTCTCTTTAGTATAAATTTCCCTGTGGTGTGTGCCATTTATTGACCTGATTAAACCCTTGTGTGGGCGATACCTCATATTTGAAACTCGACTGAAGAAACCTACTGTATAGGCGAAACATTTCTGAATAAAGATGCCTAACTGTTGCCCAAGTGTCTTCTGACCAACCTGTCGGTATTGTATACCATTTTGAAATTCATGAAGTTGAAGTCTTGGGTTTGAGGACCTGTCTAACATGGGTCAGTAAGCCTACTTCATTACTCCTCTATTCCTCTATTTTTATATATACTTTTTTGCCAATATGAACTTAGAGCTTAATAAATAAGCACTGAGGTAGGCCTACTGACCCATGCTATGCAGGTGTTACTCAGTGTTACAAAAAACGCGATTCTAAAAGCTTAGAGATCTCCAGTGAATACTAGAAAGGACTGCCCTTCTAGCATCCAGCCTGTTACTGGGTTTTCGTAACAAGTAGTCAGTATCCTTGTCCAATTATCCATTAAAATTTAGTATGGTTCAATAGTGCTTTAGGATTACAACTGGTAGGCTACTAACTAGAGAAATTAAAATTTAATAAATTTATTAAGTAGTAAGTTGTCTAGAGGTATATTATCAAATTAAATTAATTACAGCAATCAAAATAAAATCAATCTCTCGAGTTCAATATTATTGTGCTGAAAGCACATATCACATTTATAATTCTTAAGTACCGTCAGGTACATTAACATTCAATAAGATATTACAAATATGTACAAGTAAGTGTGTATGCGTGTAAGTGCTCTTAAGTAGTTAGCTATGTCTCAAGACTCGAATAAGACTTAAACAAGTGACTGACAAAGTCCTCAAATAAACTAACTTCTTGACCGACTGGCAACCCGAACAGTCTGCTTGAACAACAAAGAATGCTAAGCCCAATAGCAATACAATATCAAGCGACTGCAACACAGAATTAGGAACTGGGAAATAATATAACGACACTAAGTAGGGACCATCAGCAGATCCTCCACAAAAGTTACAAAACTCCCATAATACTGAATCTTCGTTCAGCATAGGTAAAACTGTGACTGTGACAATACACAGGAACCAGTACAAAATTAGGTCAGAAGCTATAGCTAAGGACCTGAGATACTCAGAGTGTCTATGTGACACACAACCTCAGTACAACGTCGAAAATCACAAAGTCTTTACAATGTTCTGTGAACAAAGTTCTACAGAACTAACAAGAATAATGAGACAGACAATCTGTCCAACCAGCAAGCGAGTCTCGAGCAGACTGTCAGACAGACAAGCTGTCCAACCAGCAAGCGAGTCTCTAGCAGACTGTCAGACAGACAAGCTGTCCAACCAGCAAGCGAGTCTCCAGCAGACTGACTACTTCACAAGAGGTGAGGACACCCCCCCTCGATCACGTGATAGCTACGTGGACAACTGCAGCTCAGAAGCCGGCAGTATAACGAGCGACAAGCGATAATTACAGTAGTTTGACAATCAAGCCTAACTGAGCACATTTTATATACATCCTAACAACATAAGCTAAATAACAATATAACAGTCAAATAATAATATAAAGTCATACATTTACGATTTAGCTATTATCGCAAATATAAGCAATATAAAATTATATGAAAAGATAATATACATTACATATATACATAATAATCATTGTAACCCATTCAGGGGTTGCAACACCCCCCCCCAACACGACAGAGGGTCGCACTAGGAGTTGCATGAATGTCTTTCACATTATTTCTGATTACTCATATCAATATTATTATCAATATAAAAATTAAACATGAATCAGAGTCTCTCTTGTGCCAAGCACTTCTACAATTTCACAGCGTCCGTCACTAGGATATGCCCCTAGGTACTAGGGCAGTACACAGTATCGTATATCTGCATACTCGTGGTTATATACATCAGTTTAGAGACTGGATAGCGCTGACAAGGAGGGCACGTTGAGGCTCGATCATAGTAGAGGAGACTGCATTCCACTCTTAAGTAGTGGTTGTGGAATGCTAGGCAGTATGAACATCTGAGTATGAAACAGCTTAAGGTGTGTAGTGAGGGGGGGGGGGGGTCTGCGACAGGACATTGTTGAGTCACGCAGTACATCACCCGCACCACACTACTCACTCAACACTCAGCTTGTCTCCTCCTCACACAACATTACTGTGAATATATAAATATAATAATTAGACATGACATGAGTATATATAGTTAATATGGGCTGGAGGGATTAAGTTACTTTACTGAATTTGACATAGCAAGTAACAAAACGTATTTGGGCATAAAATTACGTTAATTTAATGTAACTGATAATTTTTAAGGACGAGACAGAGCGTCAGCAATTACATTACAATGACCACTTATGTGTTTTATACTAATAGAATAAGGTTGGATTCTGAGAGCCCACCTCATGATCCTAGCATTTTTACTCTTCATAGTGTTTATGTAGGTGAGTGGATTGTGGTCAGAAAAAACGTTTATTTTAAATGGGGAAGTGCCCAAATACACGTCAAAATGTTCCAATGACACCACAAGAGCTAGAGCCTCTTTCTCAATAGTGGCATAATTTTTCTGGTGTCGTTTAAGCTTAGATGAATAGTAACATATAGGATGGAGAATATCAGTGGATGTTGACTGTTGGAGCAGCACAGCACCCACTGCATAGCCACTCGCATCTATATGTAAAAAGAAGGGAAGATTGAAATTAGGACTCTTCAACACAGGAGCAGAGGATAGCAAGCGCTTCAACCTTTTGAACGAGTCTGAACAATCTCTAGTCCAGGTAAACTGAACTTTGCTACTAGTAAGCTCAGTAAGAGGAGCTACAATCTGAGAAAAGTTTGGACAGAACCTGCGATAATATCCTGCCATACCCAGGAATCTCTGTACTCCTTTCCTATCCTGAGGCACTGGAAATTCAGAAATTGCACGAACCTTAGCCTCAATAGGAGCAACCTCACCTTGGCCGATACAAAAGCCTAGATAGGTAATCTTGGCTTGACCAAAACTACATTTAGCTAAGTTAACAGTGAAGTTGTAGTGCGCCAGTCTCTCAGACAATGCTCTGAGACGCGTCAAGTGCTGTTCCCACTCGTCACTGTACACCACTAAGTCGTCAAGGTAGGCTTCTACTCCTTCTAAGTTGTGGGTCAACTCGTTCATTATACGTTGGAATGAAGAAGCCGCGTTACATAGGCCGAAGGGGGTGACGAGGTAGTTAAACAATCCATCTTGAACAGTAAAAGCAGATATTTCTTGAGCACGTTCAGTAAGCGGGGCTTGATAATTGATAATAGCCTCGTAAGAGATCTAAACGGCTGACAAACTGGGCTCCTGACACACGATCAATAAGGTCGTCAATGCGAGGTAGAGGATAACCATCAGGCAAGGTGACAGAGTTCACTTTCCTGTAATCAGTGCACATCCTGAAACTACCGTCAGGTTTAGGCACTAAAATACAGGGAGATGCCCATGGACTTTTACTGCGTTCAATAAGTCCGTGAGATAACAGAAAATCAACCTCTTCTCTCAATGCTTTATGCTTTGTTGGACTCATCCTATATGGTGATTGCTTAATGGGTGATGCTCCCTGTACATCAACGTCATGTACACCCAGAGTACAACGTTTAGGAACATCACCGAACAATTCAGGGAAATGCAAAATCATGTTTTTAATATTACCAGCTTTATCAATCCCAAGGTTACTAAGAAAATCGTCTAGTGATTGCAGAGTCACTGAATTTTCTAAACGAACCTCTATACCTCTAGAGATGTCAGGTAGACTGACGTTTTCTTCCTCTGTCCTAGGAAGAATAGAAGTAGTAGGTAGAGGACTAGCGTAGTATGCCTTGAGCTGGTTAACATGGTACACATGATTAGATTTCTTTTTCCCAGGCGTACGTACCAAATAATTTACGTCGCTAAGCTTTTTCACTACTTCCAGGGGACCATCATACCTGGCTTGTAGAGCATGACCTGGTACTAATTTCCGAGCCATCACCTTATCTCCTGCTTTAAAGGAACGAGAGACAGCACGCCTGTCATAATGTTGCTTCATTCTAGCTTGGGCTGAAACTAGGTTTTTCGAAGCTAGTTCTCTAGCGGCTGTCAGATGTTGTTGCATTAATGAAGGTGAAGTACTCAATGATGGATTTGATTTTCCTGTCCACACGTCTTTCAACACTGCAAGAGGACCACGCACTTGGTGTCCGAATATTAATTCAAACGGACTAAATCCGAGACTTTCTTGCTCACTTTCTCTCATAGCGAACAGAAGAAAAGGTATACCCTCATCCCAGTCTCTAGAAAAATGTTCACAATAAGCTCTCATCATGGACTTCAGTGTCTGATGAAATCTCTCTAGAGCCCCTTGTGACTGTGGATGATAACTGGTTGAAAGTACAGACTTTATTCCTAGGTGGGATAATGCTTCTCGAAAGATCTTAGAAGTGAAATTAGATCCCTGATCTGATTGTATCTCTCGTGGCAATCCAACCTGGGAGAAAAATTTCATCAGCGCTCTCACAATAGCACGAGCATTAATTTTTCTCATAGGAATAGCTTCGGGATAGCGTGTTGCAGCGTCCATAATAGTAAATAAGTATTGGTTTCCTAGTTTGGTTCTAGGCAAAGGACCAACACAATCAATAATAAGACGTGAGAATGGTTCACCATGCCCGGTGATAGGAATGAGAGGCGCAGGTGGAGGTGTGTGCGCTGGCTTGCCTGTCACTTGACACACGTGGCAACGTCGCACATGATCAGCTACTGTTTCCTTCATCTTTGGCCAAGTAAAATGTTTTGCCAGTTTACCGAGTGTCTTCTTGACACCCAAATGTCCTCCTATGGGACTATTGTGAGCAAAATCGATGGCTTGTTCACGAAATGTAACTGGTAACACAACGAGATGCTTGACTGTCGTGGAAACACTATCAGCTGACAACTTACATGTATTTTTCTCCATCAGTACACCGTTACTATAATAGTAACAATTATCGAGATCCTTTGCTTCACTCTCAGTAACTGCTATATCTCTCAGTCTTTCCAGTGACTGATCAACAAACTGATCCTTGATTAAATCATCATGAGTTAGAAATTTAACGTCAGTTGTGTCTTGACTAGGTTGATGACTGGGGGGAGTCAGTGTTAATGACCCTGGGCGCAGAGCGTCACTAAACAACATATTCAACCCCAAATCATTGTCATCAACTAACTCAACAGGAGACAAGGATGGTTGTTGAATCTTTGACATAGCTCTAGTAATTGCGCTGAGAGGAAATAAAATAGGTTTCTCTCTACAAGCTTCAATGGCATAATTATCATCAGTGTTATTATCAATCACAAGTGGTTCTTTACATATACCAGCATGAAGGATATCGTTCCCTATCAACAAGTCCACTGACCTGATGGGAAATACACCACTGGATATACCCACTGAAATATAACCAGTATAATAGCTTGTTTCAATATAAACTTTGTGCAGAGGCACTTTTATAACAGCCCCTCCATAGGCTTCTAACAATACATCTATCTTGCAATAGGTATCGTCAGTTATGGGCAGTACATCTTCTCTTAATAACGTGAGATAACTGCCAGTGTCTCTGAAAGAAATTATCTCAGTTAGATGTGATTCGTCAAATCCTATTTTATCTCTCGAAAAGTAAGGACTCATCGCTGAACGAATCTTTTCGTCAGATACACTTTCTGACGCTAGTCATCTATCCTGAGTAACATCATCTAAAACAGTAGGATAAGAGGAATTGCTAGGATTTTGGTGTCTTTGTTGCTCGGAAGAGGATACGACTTGTGTGGGGGCGCCAGCCGCACGACTACTTCTCGTATCTCTTTCTAATTTATAGCAATACTTGGAAATCTTCTTCGTTCAATCTCCTCTGTGCCTCTATTTGTGCAGTCTGCAACATAAGGAGGCGTTCAAACCTCTCAAACTGTTCCTGAGAGATAGGACCAGTGGGTAATGGAGGAGTAGGGAAATTAACATGGTCTGGACGGTCCTTAGGTCGGACACTTGGTCCAGCCGTCTCTAGAGAGTCTAGATCTGGTCTAGGATAAGTAAATACAGGTGTAGTATACACTGTACTAGTGTGTGGCTGCGTCATCCAACCAGCTACACTCTGTACTATTGTGTCAGTGAGGTGGGAAGGCGTGAGCGAGAACTGAGCTACACTAGACTCGGACACTAGGCCCACTTCTGCTCTAGTTGCTCTTTCTTCAACTTCAAATAGAGCCATACTTCCTAATTGTGACACTAGGTTTTCAGAATCTGAATCATAATCAGACATCTCTGTATGAGCAGGAAACAATATATCTTTAATTAAAGCTCTGACAGTTTCTGCGGTGTAATTCCTGTTATACGTCACACCGAGATACTTGGCTACTTGCCAACACGTCTGAAGTTTTAATGTACTTAACTCAGACAAAGTCAGAGTATCAATTAACTGTTTCACTTTGGCATACATCACGAAAATAATTGTACTACGAGAGAGTGATTATGGGAAACTATAATCTTAATAGGAATTTTAGTGTTGGTTGTCATAGAGCTAGAACTCATAAACAGTATTTCCATCTCCTTGGATCAAGAGACTCAGTCAGGTACATACATCCACTTGGTATGTTGTACAAGACTAAACTCAAAGTCTTCAGATTAGGAAAGTACTCAAAGTGTTTGACCATAGAGTTACTAGTATGTCAAACTGGACAATTTCTCCAACACCTTGGATCAAGAGCCTCCCGGACAGGTTCTCCAACACCTTGGATCAAGAGACTCCCGGACAGGCCCCCATTTGTTACAAAAAACGCGATTCTAAAAGCTTAGAGATCTCCAGTGAATACTAGAAAGGACTGCCCTTCTAGCATCCAGCCTGTTACTGGGTTTTCGTAACAAGTAGTCAGTATCCTTGTAAAATTATCCATTAAAATTTAGTATGGTTCAATAGTGCTTTAGGATTACAACTGGTAGGCTACTAACTAGAGAAATTAAAATTTAATAAATTTATTAAGTAGTAAGTTGTCTAGAGGTATATTATCAAATTAAATTAATTACAGCAATCAAAATAAAATCAATCTCTCGAGTTCAATATTATTGTGCTGAAAGCACATATCACATTTATAATTCTTAAGTACCGTCAGGTACATTAACATTCAATAAGATATTACAAATATGTACAAGTAAGTGTGTATGCGTGTAAGTGCTCTTAAGTAGTTAGCTATGTCTCAAGACTCGAATAAGACTTAAACAAGTGACTGACAAAGTCCTCAAATAAACTAACTTCTTGACCGACTGGCAACCCGAACAGTCTGCTTGAACAACAAAGAATGCTAAGCCCAATAGCAATACAATATCAAGCGACTGCAACACAGAATTAGGAACTGGGAAATAATATAACGACACTAAGTAGGGACCATCAGCAGATCCTCCACAAAAGTTACAAAACTCCCATAATACTGAATCTTCGTTCAGCATAGGTAAAACTGTGACTGTGACAATACACAGGAACCAGTACAAAATTAGGTCAGAAGCTATAGCTAAGGACCTGAGATACTCAGAGTGTCTATGTGACACACAACCTCAGTACAACGTCGAAAATCACAAAGTCTTTACAATGTTCTGTGAACAAAGTTCTACAGAACTAACAAGAATAATGAGACAGACAATCTGTCCAACCAGCAAGCGAGTCTCGAGCAGACTGTCAGACAGACAAGCTGTCCAACCAGCAAGCGAGTCTCCAGCAGACTGACTACTTCACAAGAGGTGAGAACACCCCCCCTCGATCACGTGATAGCTACGTGGACAACTGCAGCTCAGAAGCCGGCAGTATAACGAGCGACAAGCGATAATTACAGTAGTTTGACAATCAAGCCTAACTGAGCACATTTTATATACATCCTAACAACATAAGCTAAATAACAATATAACAGTCAAATAATAATATAAAGTCATACATTTACGATTTAGCTATTATCGCAAATATAAGCAATATAAAATTATATGAAAAGATAATATACATTACATATATACATAATAATCATTGTAACCCATTCAGGGGTTGCAACACTCAGATCCATTCATTTTCACTCGTGTATTTTTTTTTTTTTTTTTTTTGGTCTAAATTGACTGAAGGAAATATTGAAATAAACTTCTTACCATAAAAGTAGGGAAAAGTTACTTTTGATTCATTATTTTCTTAAATTAAAAGTTTTAATGTAAATGCGACGCAAGAAATATACTACAGAAAAAGTTTAAAAAAATGATGCGGACAAGCATCCGAGTTCCCCAGAGTGGTCAGTATCGACCCCTAAGTGTCAATGGGACTATCGAAGTGGTCGGTAAATGGCTGGAGGTCCAAACGGGGTCAGAAAATGGTTAACGCTGTTGTTAACCACGCCAATTCATGGATAAAACCAGCATCCTACCTGGAAAACTTCACCTTGCTACTAGTTACCTGGTACGGGGTGCTGATATCTTTGAAAAGTTGAGACAGAAATTACAATAGCATCCTGTTGCCCTCCCTCTCACCTGTCACTCCTCACTTGTTACTCCTTACCTTAGGACTCCTATTACTTATATGCCCTTGTATGAAGCCAAAATAATATCTGGCCTCATTCCGAACACTTTGCATTTGTTGCTACTACCTCTTTTTCTCTTTTGTTTCTGTATTATTTATTTTAGAGATGCTTTACATATTTTGTTTTCCAGAATTACAACTTCACATGAGTTCCCAAAGGGTGAATGTTCAAAGAAATCACAGCAATATGAACTAACAAAGTAACTCTGGGTATTATTTACCATTTGTCAGTCAATAAATTTTCCTCTTCACTAAGAAGCAAAACAGTGGCAGAAAATAATGTTTAAATAAATGGAAGAGAGTCCGAAACTATCATGAAAAAACCTTATTCCAGGTTGACTGGACAGACTTCACCGGGATTATCAGACGGACTGAGTCTCCATAGGTCCTCCAGCTAAATGACTCATACAAGCTTAGCGCTTCATGACACTATCCTGACACATACCTGCTGTTGCTACAGAGAGTGGTGAGTCTCGCACACACAGCAACAACACACCAGACCTCCAGCTTATATACACACTCCCAGTGATGAACTGCCAACCATCAATACTCACAATGTAAACATGTAACGACAGTATATCCTGTATAAGCCATTTCAGTAACCATGTCCCATAGAAGCCATACTGACACTTCTCTTATTAAATCTTCTTCTCAAGATGAGTTTCGTGGCTGAAAGCGTTACAAATGAGAAAGAGGAACCAAAATCCAGCATTAAATATCATTGTCTATAAGGAAACCTTTACACAGAAAAACGGGTGTCAGGAAAATTTTCCCAGTGTTTAGGGTATTACCCGAGAACAGTGTTGTCAGGTTACCGATTTATCACTTGGTAGCTTTCTCACCTCATTTGTCGGCAACAGTGCCTCTCTACACCTGAAGAGTCTCTTATCTATCTGTCTATATATCTTATTATCATTTTTTTATTATCACACCGGCCGATTCCCACCAAGGCAGGGTGGCCCGAAAAAGAAAAACTTTCACCATCATTCACTCCATCACTGTCTTGCCAGAAGGGTGCTTTACACTACAGTTTTTAAACTGCAACATTAACACCCCTCCTTCAGAGTGCAGGCACTGTACTTCCCATCTCCAGGACTCAAGTCCGGCCTGCCGGTTTCCCTGAATCCCTTCATAAATGTTACTTTGCTCACACTCCAACAGCACGTCAAGTATTAAAAACCATTTGTCTCCATTCACTCCTATCAAACACGCTCACGCATGCCTGCTGGAAGTCCAAGCCCCTCGCACACAAAACCTCCTTTACCCCCTCCCTCCAACCCTTCCTAGGCCGACCCCTACCCCGCCTTCCTTCCACTACAGACTGATACACTCTTGAAGTCATTCTGTTTCGCTCCATTCTCTCTACATGTCCGAACCACCTCAACAACCCTTCCTCAGCCCTCTGGACAACAGTTTTGGTAATCCCGCACCTCCTCCTAACTTCCAAACTACGAATTCTCTGCATTATATTCACACCACACATTGCCCTCAGACATGACATCTGCACTGCCTCCAGCCTTCTCCTCGCTGCAACATTCATCACCCACGCTTCACACCCATATAAGAGCGTTGGTAAAACTATACTCTCATACATTCCCCTCTTTGCCTCCAAGGACAAAGTTCTTTGTCTCCACAGACTCCTAAGTTCACCACTCACTCTTTTTCCCTCATCAATTCTATGATTCACCTCATCTTTCATAGACCCATCCGCTGACACGTCCACTCCCAAATATCTGAATACGTTCACCTCCTCCATACTCTCTCCCTCCAATCTGATATTCAATCTTTCATCACCTAATCTTTTTGTTATCCTCATAACCTTACTCTTTCCTGTATTCACCTTTAATTTTCTTCTTTTGCACACCCTACCAAATTCATCCACCAATCTCTGCAACTTCTCTTCAGAATCTCCCAAGAGCACAGTGTCATCAGCAAAGAGCAGCTGTGACAACTCCCACTTTGTGTGTGATTCTTTATCTTTTAACTCCACGCCTCTTGCCAAAACCCTCGCATTTACTTCTCTTACAATCCCATCTATAAATATATTAAACAACCACGGTGACATCACACATCCTTGTCTAAGGCCTACTTTTACTGGGAAAAAATTTCCCTCTTTCCTACATACTCTAACTTGAGCCTCACTATCCTCGTAAAAACTCTTCACTGCTTTCAGTAACCTACCTCCTACACCATACACTTGCAACATCTGCCACATTGCCCCCCTATCCACCCTGTCATACGCCTTTTCCAAATCCATAAATGCCACAAAGACCTCTTTAGCCTTATCTAAATACTGTTCACTTATATGTTTCACTGTAAACACCTGGTCCACACACCCCCTACCTTTCCTAAAGCCTCCTTGTTCATCTGCTATCCTATTCTCCGTCTTACTCTTAATTCTTTCAATTATAACTCTACCATACACTTTACCAGGTACACTCAACAGACTTATCTCCCTATACTTTTTGCACTCTCTTTTATCCCCTTTGCCTTTATACAAAGGAACTATGCATGCTCTCTGCCAATCCCTAGGTACCTTACCCTCTTCCATACATTTATTAAATAATTGCACCAACCACTCCAAAACTATATCCCCACCTGCTTTTAACATTTCTATCTTTATCCCATCAATCCCGGCTGCCTTACCCCCTTTCATTTTACCTACTGCCTCACGAACTTCCCCCACACTCACAACTGGCTCTTCCTCACTCCTACAAGATGTTATTCCTCCTTGCCCTATACACGAAATCACAGCTTCCCTATCTTCATCAACATTTAACAATTCCTCAAAATATTCCTTCCATCTTCCCAATACCTCTAACTCTCCATTTAATAACTCTCCTCTCCTATTTTTAACTGACAAATCCATTTGTTCTCTAGGCTTTCTTAACTTGTTAATCTCACTCCAAAACTTTTTCTTATTTTCAACAAAATTTGTTGATAACATCTCACCCACTCTCTCATTTGCTCTCTTTTTACATTGCTTCACCACTCTCTTAACTTCTCTCTTTTTCTCCATATACTCTTCCCTCCTTGCATCACTTCTACTTTGTAAAAACTTCTCATATGCTAACTTTTTCTCCCTTATATATATATATATATATATATATATATATATTTATATACATGTATATATATATATATATATTTATATACATGTATATATATATATATATATATATATTTATATACATGTATATATATATATATATATTTATATACATGTATATATATATATATATATTTATATATATATATATATATATGTCGTGCCGAATAGGCAGAACTTGCGATCTTGGCTTAAATAGCAACGCTCTTCTTGCCATATAGGACAAGTGAAAATTAGTGTATGCAATAATTTCGACAAAATCATTCTGAACCTAACGAAAAAAATATATTTGATTGTGTTTGTTTAGTACTAAATTATTGTAAACGTATTTAAAATATATTTAGTTGGGTTAGGCTAAAATGAATTGCACTTGTTATAATAAGGTTAGGTAAGTTTTCTAAGATTCTTCTGGTGCAAAATTAAAATTTTTTACATTAACATTAATGAAAAAAATATTTCTTTAAACGTGTAAGAGAAAATTTCAGAAAGGACTTAATTTTAAATGAGTTCTTGCTAACTGACCAGTTTTACATATTCGGCACGACATATATATATATATATATATATATATATATATATATATATATATATATATATATATATATATATATAATTATATATATAATTATATGCAATAGGTTCACATTAAACAGGTGATATCTGGAGTTTACCTGGAGAGAGTTCCGGGGGTCAACGCCCCCGCGGCCCAGTCTGTGACCAGGCCTCCTGGTGGATCAGAGCCTGATCAACCAGGCTGTTACTGCTGGCTGCACGCAATCCAACGTACGAGCCACAGCCCGGCTGGTCAGGTACCGACTTTAGGTGCTTGTCCAGTGCCAGCTTGAAGACTGCCAGGGGTCTATTGGTAATCCCCCTTATGTATGCTGGGAGGCAGTTGAACAGTCTCGGGCCCCTGACACTTATTGTATTGTCTCTTAACGTGCTAGTGACACCCCTGCTTTTCATTGGGGGGATGGTGCATCATCTGCCAAGTCTTTTCCTTTCGTTGTGAGTGATTTTCTAGGATTTTCCAGGTGTATATGATCATGTATCTCTCCCGCCTGCGTTCCAGGGAACACAGGTTCAGGAACTTCAAGCGCTCCCAGTAATTGAGGTGTTTTATCTCCGTTATGCGCCCCGTGATCACAATATGCAAAACAACCACTGTGAAAGAATAGCGAATTTCCAAGCGCTTTCGTGACTTCTCACATTATCAAGGATCTATAAAAAAAAAGGTAGTAGGTTGGTAGACAGCAACCACCCAGGGAAGTACTACCTTCCTGCCAGATGACTGTGAAACAGAAACCTGTAACTGTTTTGCATGATGGTAGGATTGCTGGTTTCTTTTTCTGTCTCATAAACACGCTAGATAACAGGGATATCTTGCTGCTTCTACTTACACTTTGGTCACACTTCACAGACACGCACATGCATATATATATATACATACATCTAGGTTTTTCTCCTTTTTCTAAATAGCTCTTGTTCTTCTTTATTTCTTCTATTGTCCATGGGGAAGTGGAAAAGAATCTTTCCTCCGTAAGCCATGCGTGTTGTATGAGGCGACTGAAATGCCGGGAGCAATTGGCTAGTAACCCCTTCTCCTGTAGACATTTACTAAAAAAGAGAAGAAGAAAAACTTTATAAACTGGGATGCTTGAATGTTCGTGGATGTAGTGCGGATGACAAGAAACAGATGATTGCTGATGTTATGAATGAAAAGAAGTTGGATGTCCTGGCCCTAAGCGAAACAAAGCTGAAGGGGGTAGGGGAGTTTCGGTGGGGGGAAATAAATGGGATTAAATCTGGAGTATCTGAGAGAGTTAGAGCTAAGGAAGGGGTAGCAGTAATGTTGAAGGATCAGTTATGAAAGGAGAAAAGAGAATATGAATGTGTAAATTCAAGGATTATGTGGATTAAAGTAAAGGTTGGATGCGAAAAGTGGGTCATAATAAGCGTGTATGCACCTGGAGAAGAGAGGAATGTAGAGGAGAGAGAGAGATTTTGGGAGATGTTAAGTGAATGTATAGGAACCTTTGAACCAAGTGAGAGAGTAATTGTGGTAGGGGATCTGAACGCTAAAGTAGGAGAAACTTTTAGAGAGGGTGTGGTAGGTAAGTTTGGGGTGCCAGGTGTAAATGATAATGGGAGCCCTTTGATTGAACTTTGTATAGAAAGGGGTTTAGTTATAGGTAATACATATTTTAAGAAAAAGAGGATAAATAAGTATACAAGATATGATGTAGGGCAAAATGACAGTAGTTTGTTGGATTATGTATTGGTAGATAAAAGACTTGAGTAGACTTCAGGATGTACATGTTTATAGAGGGGCCACAGATATATCAGATCACTTTTTAGTTGTAGCTACACTGAAAGTAAAAGGTAGATGGAATACAAAGAGAATAGAAGCATCAGGGAAGAGAGAGGTGAAGGTTTATAAACTAAAAGAGGAGGCAGTTAGGGTAAGATATAAACAGCTATTGGAGGATAGATGGGCTAATGAGAGCATAGGCAATGGGGTCGAATAGGTATGGGCTAAGTTTAAAAATGTAGTGTTAGAGTGTTCAGCAGAAGTTTATGGTTACAGAAAAGTGGGTGCGGGAGGGAAGAAGAGCGATTGGTGGAATGATGATGTATAGAGAGTAGTAAGGGAGAAAAAGTTAGCATATGAGAAGTTTTTACAAAGTACAAGTGATGCAAGGAGGGAAGAGTATATGGAGAAAAAGAGAGAGGTTAAGAAAGTGGTGAAGCAATGTAAAAAGAGAGCAAATGAGAGAGTGGGTGAGATGTTATCAACAAATTTTGTTGAAAATAAGAAAAAGTTTTGGAGTGAGATTAACAAGTTAAGGAAGCCTAGAGAACAAATGGATTTGTCAGTTAAAAATAGGAGAGGAGAGTTATTAAATGGAGAGTTAGAGTTATTGGGAAGATGGAAGGAATATTTTGAGGAATTGTTAAATGTTGATGAAGATAGAGAAGCTGTGATTTCGTGTATAGGGCAAGGAGGAATAACATCTTGTAGGAGTGAGGAAGAGCCAGTTGTAAGTGTGGGGGAAGTTCGTGAGGCAGTAGGTAAAATGAAAGGGGGTAAGGCAGCTGAGATTGATGGGATAAAGATAGAAATGTTAAAAGCAGGTGGGGATATAGTTTTGGAGTGGTTGGTGCTATTATTTAATAAATGTATGGAAGAGGGTAAGGTACCTAGGGATTGGCAGAGAGAATGCATAGTTCCTTTATATAAAGGCAAAGGGGACAAAAGAGAGTGCAAAAATTATAGGGGGATAAGTCTGTTGAGTATACCTGGTAAAGTGTATGGTAGAGTTATTATTGAAAGAATTAAGAGTAAGACGGAGAATAGGATAGCAGATGAACAAGGAGGCTTTAGGAAAGGTAGGGGGTGTGTGGACCAGGTGCTTACAGTGAAACATATAAGTGAGCAGTATTTAGATAAGGCTAAAGAAGTTTTTGTGACATTTATGGATTTGGAAAAGGCGTATGGCAGGGTGGATAGGGAGGCAATGTGGCAGATGTTGCAGGTGTATGGTATAGGAAGTAAGTTACTGAAAGCAGTGAAGAGTTTTTTCGAGGATAGTGAGGCTCAAGTTAGAGTATGTAGGAAAGAGAGAGATTATTTCCCAGTAAAAGTAGGCCTTAGACAGGGATGTGTGATGCCACCGTGGTTGTTTAATATATTTATAGATGGGGTTGTAAGAGAAGTAAATGCGAGGGTCTTGGCAAGAGGCGTGGAGTTAAAAGATAAAGAATCACACATAAAGTGGGAGTTGTCACAGTTGCTCTTTGCTGATGACACTGTGCTCTTGGGAGATTCTGAAGAGAAGTTGCAGAGGTTGGTGGATGACTTTGGTAGGATATGTAAAAGAAGAAAATTAAAAGTGAACACAGGAAAGAGTAAGGCTATGAGGATAACAAAAAGATTAGGTGATGAAAGATTGGATATCAGATTGGAGGGAGAGAGTATGGAGGAGGTGAATGTATTCAGATATTTGGGAGTGGACGTGTCAGCGGATGGGTCTATGAAAGATGAGATGAATCATAGAATTGATGAGGGGAAAAGGGTGAGCAGTTCACTTAAGAGTCTGTGGAGACAAAAAACTTTGTCCTTGGAGGCAAAGAGGGGAATGTAAGAAGGCGGGGTAGGGGTCGGCCTAGGAAAGGTTGGAGGGACGGGGTAGAGGAGGTTTTTGTGTGCGAGGGGCTTGGACTTCCAGCGGGCATGTGTGAGCGTGACGTGCTGTTGGAGTGTGAGCAAAGTAACATTTATGAAGGGATTCAGGGAAACCGGCAGGCCGGACTTGAGTCCTGGAGATGGGAAGTGCTGTGCCTGCACTCTGAAGGAGGGATGTTAATGCTGCAGTTTAAAAACTGTAGTGTACAGCGCCGTTCTGGCAAGACAGTGATGGAGTGAATGATGGTGAATTTTTTTCTTTTTCGGGCCACCCTACCTTGGTGGGAATCGGCCAGTGTGTTAATAATAATAATAATAATATAAAAAAACAGAACATCAATGGAAGGCATATTTACATCCCCTTCGTTAATACCCATCTTCCACTTATACGCTTCGATCATGTCTCCCCTCATTCTTCGTCTTAAAGGTGAATGTAGTTTAAGGGTCTTCAATCTTTTTTCATTCGGAAGATTTCTAATGATATGTATTAATTTAGTCATTCTACGCTGAATGTTTTCTAACGAATTTATGTCCATTCTGTAATATGGAGACCAGAATTGAGCTGCGTAATCTAGGTGAGACCTTACTAAAGATGTATAAAGCTGTAATATAACCGCTGGACTTCTGTTGCTTACACTTCTTGATATAAATCCCAGTAATCTGTTTGCCTTATTACGTATGCTTAGGCATTGCTGTCTTGGTTTAAAGTTGCTGCTTACCATAACGCCCAAGTCCTTTTCACAATCTGTATGGCTAAGTTCTACATTATTTAACTTATAAGTGCTAGGGCTATGGACACTCCTGAGCTTCAGAACCTTGCATTTATCTACACTGAACTGCATCTGCCACTTTTCTGACCAGATACTGAGTTTGTCTAATCCTCCTGAAGTTCCATAACATCTACGTTTGAATCAATTATCCTACCTATCTTTGTGTCATCGGCGAAAATGCTCATTTCACTAGTAATTCCCTCACCAAGGTCATTTATATATATTATAAACAACAACGGGCCAAAGAATGATCCCTGTGGAACGCCACTAGTTACAGATTCCAACTCGGACCTAACCCCATCTATGCACACTCTCTGCTTCCTGTTCGTGAGCCATGACTCGATCCATCTTTCCCCCAATGCCATGAGCTGCCACTTTCTTTAACAGTCTTTGGTGCGGAACTCTATCAAAAGCCTTACTAAAATCTAAATAAACAATATCAAATTCTTTATCGTGATCAACAGCCTCAAAACCTTTACTGAAGAAAGTTAATAAATTAGTTAGACAAGACCGGCCTCTCGTGAATCCATGCTGAGTATCATTAATCAAGCTATGCTTATCAAGATGGTTTCTTATAATATCAGCTATAATTGACTCTAGTAATTTACCTACAATTGAGGTCAGGCTTACTGGGCAGTAATTTGACGGTAACGACTTGTCCCCTGCTTTGAAAATAGGAATAACATTAGCCATCTTCCACATATCAGACACTACACTTGTCTGAAGAGATAAATTAAAAAAATATTAGTTAATGGTTCACAGAGTTCCATTTTGCATTCTTTAAGAACTCTTGAGAAAAGCTCATCAGGACCCGACGATTTATTTTGTTTCAGTCGTCTACTTGTTTCATAACCATTTCGCTAGTGACTGTGATATTACATAATTTATCTTCTTCAGGCCCATTTTAAAAATTAATTACTGGGATATTGCTAGTGTCTTCCTGTGTGAAAACCGAGAGAAAATAATTATTAAAAATCGAGCACATTTCATTCTCCTTCTCAGTAAGATGCTCAGAGTTATTTTTTAAGGGGACCTGTCTTATCTCTAACTTTTGGTCTATAAACCTGGAAAAAACCATTTGGATTATTTTTCGAATCCCTAACAACTTTAATTTCATAGTCCCATTTAGCTTTTCTTATTCCCTTTCTAACGTCCCTCTTAATGTCAATATAAATTCCTTTCTTCTGCCCTAAAAGATATTTAAGCCTATTATTCATCCATTTTCGATCATTTCTATTCTATCGAATTTCTTTATGTGGGATAAATGTTCTTTGGGCAGCATGTATAGTGTTTCGTTACCCCAGTCAACAGATAAGTGTTCTCTAAGCCCATTGTAATCTGCTAAGCGAAAATCTGGGACCATTACTGAGTTGTTCCTACTATCATACTTCCATTCAATGCTAAAAGTAATTGATTTGTGGTCGCTAGCACCGAGTTCCTCTGTAATTTCTAAATTATTAACAAGGGTTTCCTTGTTTCCCAGAACCAAGTCAAGCAGGTTATTTTTCCTTGTAGGTTCTGTCACAAACTGTTTCAAAAAACAATCCTGAACTACTTCTAAGAAGTCGTTAGATTCTAAATTCCCAGTCATAAAGTTTCAATCAATATGACTAAAGTTAAAATCCCCTAGAATTACTACATTATCTTGCCTTGTGGTCTTAACAATTTCCTCCCAAGTAATCTCCCTTGGTCCCTATTTAAGTTTGGGGGACAGTATATCACACCAAAAATCTATTTTTCATACCCCTTGATACAGTAAAAAAAAAACTTTTGATAAAGAATTCTCCCCAAAATCCTGACGGATGTGTCTATAAGATTCCTTGTAAAATTTGCGATTAAGTTTATTACGGTCAAACTGGTAAAAGTCTCGAACTAAGATTAAAACAATATAAATATAGCATTAAAACTGGACAAGATTCTAATGCTCTATATAATCATATGAGAGATTCTAACCATCCAATTTATTTTCAAAAGACTGAGAAAGCTGTATCAAGCAAGTCCATGGTCGACACGAATATAATTGAATCTTGTTTCATAAAAAGCAGTTTTGAAAATAATATGAATATTTCCTTTGGTTTATATAAATTGGATTCATTTATAATTAATAAAATTTGGGAAGAATTTAATGATACATTAGACAAGTAATAAATCTTAATTCTTGGGTAGAGTATTAGGTGGGTTTCACAGAGTCGGGTGTCGTCACGCGTGTGTGAGGTGTTGCTTTGTTGTGGTGACGTGATGGTGAGGTGTAGTCTTGACCCTTTATATGCCTTCCTTTGATGTTTTGTTTTTTATAGTTCCTTGATAATGTGAGAAGTCACGAAAGCGCTTGGAATTTCGCTATTCTTTCACAGTGGTTGTTTTGCATATTGTGATATCACCTGTTTACTGTGATCTTATTGTATATGATATATATATATATATATATATATATATATATATATATATATATATATATATATATATATATATATATATATATATATATATATATATATATATATATATATATATATATATATATATATATATGTCGTGCCGAATATGTAAAACTGGTCAATTAGCAAGAACTCATTTAAAATTGAGTCCTTTCTAAAATTTTCTCTTATACATTTAAAGATATATTTTTTCATTAATGTTAATGCAAAAAATTTTAATTTTGCACCTAAAGGAACTTAGAAAACTTACCTAACCTTATTATAACAAGAACAATTTATTTTAGCCTAACCCAACTAAATATATTTTAGATTTGGTTACAATTAAATAATACCAAATAAACACAGTGAAATATATTTTTTTCGTTAGGTTCAGAATGATTTTGGCGAAATTATTACATACACAAATTTTCACTTGTCCTATATGGCAAGAAAAGCGTTGCTATTTAAGCCAGAATCGCAAGTTTTACCTATTCGGCACAACATATATATTACTGAATCGTTGTTATTGTTTGCTTGGGAGAACTGTGTGGGTGAGGGTGTGTAGTGTATGTGTGTTTGTGCTTGGTACTCGTATTTATGACAAGCATTAAGCTACAGACACTATAATAATATAAGTATTATCCTGCAGCTGTCTTAGTAATCTTTGCTAAATAAGTAAAAACAGTCAGCAAAACAAGGAAGTAAAAATGTGAACGCAGAAGCAGAGAGAAGACCACAACCACCAGGTCCTGACCACCTTGAGATCTTATAAGTTCAAGAAGTCAGTTTTAGATGATGGAAATACAACAAACAATAAATAATAATATAAGAACATAAGAATGGGGGATCACTGCAGAACTCCTACTGGGTAATTCAGGCAACGTTTCGCCTGCACATCAGGCTTTTTTTGCAGCCTAACAATTTACATCGAATATGAAAACAAGCCTAATAGATTAAATACGACTAGAAAAACCTGCTGTGTAGATATAATGTCGTCTGAATAATGCCTCGAATTACCTCATTTGTGTCTTTTTTTCATCTACAACTCATCGGTATTTCCACGTCATCTACTGATACAAAACTGGGTTTATGTTGGGGATTATCCCAAAGACTCATGCCACCGTAAATACCCACGTAAATACCCACGTAAATACCCACGTAAATACCCACGTAAATACCCACGTCTCAACTCCACATATGTCTTCTACAACCTCTACAGAGGAACCCATGTAAGCCTGTACAGAGGAACCCCTGAAAGCCTCTACAGAGGAACCCCTGAATGCCTCTACAGAGGAACTCCTGAAAGCCTGTACAGAGGAACCCCTGAAAGCCTCTACAGAGGAACCCCTGAATGCCTCTACAGAGGAACCCCTGAAAGCCTCTACAGAAGAACCCCTGAAAGCCTCTGCAGAGGAACCCCTGAAAGCCTCTACAGAGGAGCCCCTGAAAGCCTCTACAGAGGAACTCCTATAAACCTCTACAAATCTCTTGAATCCCTCAAACTTTTTTGAGTATATTAAAACTGTACTCAAAAAATGAAAATAAAAATCTGAATTATAGTATAATATTTGAAGCAATGTTACAACCAGCTAAATGTGGCGTTACTCGGGTCGCCATATGGAGAAGACCCGGGCCGGAAGTACCGGCGAATCTCTAATAAATGAACCAGCTAAAGAAATACATCTCAATATACGAGAGATATACACAGAGAGGTGTATATCTGTCAGTGTATGCACATTGAGAGTTTATTTTAATCCCTATTTTATAGATTAATGTATTCTTGACATGCATCTTTAATTCCCTTCACGTAGTCGATAGGATTTAAACCCATTTAACCCTATCAATAAAGCAATCTCAAAACACAATACAGAATGTAACTGCCTGTTTACTGTGAGGCTCAAACAAAAATTCACAAACTTCTCTCATTTAAATAAGAAACATAATTTACACTTCACTTGATGATAATGAATATTATTACAACCCAGGAGTCCAAAGACCTGTTATCCTAGGTGTAAAGGGAGCAAAATAAACACAGCAGAAAAACGTTTGACTTATATTGTCCTTCACCAAGTAAGAACAGAATTATATGCACTATATACACTATATACAACAATAGGTATTAGCGTACTCCATGGTAAGCAAGGCAGAAGAGAAGCTACTAGAGAGCAGACCGTGCTTCAACCAGCTCTAGAATGGGAATGACAAGGGCAGACAGGTGTGTGGTACCCACAACACCTCTGCAATTTCCAAAACCATCTTCTCATTGGCTGGAACCTAGGCACTGATCGAACGATGGGGCCCCATCGTCATTCCTTAGCGCCTGGTTTGCTGGTTGGGGGAGATAGCCTTTCAGTGAGGGTGTGTACATGCGCCGAATAAAGGTTACCTACTCTTTGCATGCCACACCCCCACCCCAAGAGGCTCAGAACTAGGCTCCCACCTCCCATTGGTAACCGTGCCACCATGGCACCATATAATGGGACCGCCTTTCCTCTCAACCATCCAACTCTTAGATAGAGCTCAGCTTTAGGTTAGCCTTGGCTAACTGACGTGCCACCTGCAACCTTGAAGACGGGTTGTAGAGTGTTGAGCTAACATCTTCTCTCATCCATCCTTCTTTGAGCACCCGAAGAGGACCTCGTACATTGTGCCCAAAGATCAGCTCAAACAGACTATACCCGGTAGACTCCTGCACAGTTTCCCTTATTGAAAACAGCAACAAAGGTAGTGATTCATCCCAGTCTGTAGGAAAATGCATACAAAAAGTTCTCATCGTGGTTTTTAACGTCTGGTGGAATCTTTCCAAGGAGCCTTGGGACTGAGGATGATAGGCAGTGGATAAATTGTGGATTATCCCTAACCTAGTTAATGATTCCCTAAATGCTTTGGCAGTGAAGTTAGTACCTTGATCACTTTGAATTGATTTAAGACTGCCAAAACAAGAAATAAATCTGGTTAAAGCCTTGAGAATGGCTTTAGTATTAATACTGCGCATGGGAACTGCTTCTGGGTATCTAGTTACTCTATCCTTAATGGTAAATAAGTACTGATTTCCAGACTTTGACTTAGGTAGTGGGCCTACAAAATCTATAATTAATTCTGCAAAAGGTTCTTCATCAGCAGGTATAGGCTGGAGAGGTGCAGGTTTAATGGAATGTCCAGGTTTCCCTACTTGCTGACATTCTCGGCAACATCGGATATGATTCCTCGCATCCTGCCTTAATGTTGGCCAATAGAATTCTTTAGTGATTCTATATAATGTTTTAATCATTCCTAGGTGACCTCCTAATGAAGTATTATTAGCTATATTCAATATCTGAAGTCTAAACTTTGTTGGAACCACTAACCTGTCTGACAGTTGCCGGCCCTCTATCTCCTTACCAGTCTCAGTGCAGATCAAATAGTCGTTTTTAAGTTTATACTTGACCGGATGATCCGAAAAGGATTTACCCATGGCTGCCTGAAAAGCGAAATTCAAAGAAGGGTATTTTCGTTGTTCCTCCCAGAAGGACAGTCCCTCGGGCATGGAAACAGAGATATCTGGCAATCCTGCAACCCTGGAATAGGAAGGCTTGATCTGGGTCTGTTCACTTAATTTACGAGGCCCTGGCCAGTTTTCTTCGTAAAACAAATTGGGTATTCCGAGGTCAGAGTCGTCCAAGGATAGGTCAGCATTCTCGCCAGACAACCCTTGGGATGTTGCCCGAGTCATGGCCAACACCGGAGAAGAATTAATCATTATGGGTTCAGGACATGCACTAGCAGTGGTAATGTTATTACCCAGTAATAACATGGCATCTTTCATAGGAAATCCCTCGGATACATCCACAGTCAAGTATTCAGTGTAATATTTGCACTGTACATAGATTTTATGCAAGGGGACAGAAAAGATCGCTCCTCTTAAAGCTTCCAGCAAAACAGAGGATTGTAATGAAGTGTGTTCAGAAAGGGGAAGTACTCCCTCTCTTATAAGTGAGCAATATGCTCCAGTATCTCTAAAGGTTCTGACTTCAGTTGTTTTTGAGTCTTTCTGGAGAGAAATACAACTCTGACAGTAATAAAGAGCCATCCCTTTCTCTACTTCTTTCAGGGACATGTTACTAGATAGATAGATAGATAGATTTTCCCTATAGGTTGGGGTTTGTGTGGGCAGTTGGGACGGATGTGACCTACTTTATTACAGAGGAAGCAGACGACAGGCTTGCCCTTAACTCCCTGCTGACGTTGCAACTGGTGTCGCTCTGGCTGGTGTCGCTCTGGATACTGTCGTCGAGTTGCACCATATTGAGTGGTTTGTCGCTCACCAGGTGGACCATAAGTTGAGTAACGTGGCTCACCAGGTGACTTAGTTGGCTGACGTAGACGTTCTCCCTCCGGCTGGCACTTCATCCTCCAACGTTGATGATCTTGGCTCATGCCAGGCTGTTGAAAAGAGAAATGGGACCGCTTGGACAAGGAGCAGTTAGTTTCGAAGGTATCAGCCAACCTGGCTGCCTCCAGTGCAGTAGTTAAGACACGATTCTGCAAGAAGCCTCTAACCTCTGGTCCCACAGACTCCAGCAGGTTGTTAACTAGGACAAGTTGCACAAGATCATCGAAGGTAGCAACATCACTTGCCTTATACCAGCTGGTAAAAGCTTTGGTCTGCTGCCGCACAAAATCCACCAGGGACTGACTAAGCTGTCGTCTGCCTAACTTGAATGACTTCCTATACTTAACTGAGATATATTGATATGCTCCCAGACCTGTGGTCTTCACCACTTTATAATCGGAAAAATCAGCGTCATTTAACACTGATATAAATTCCTGTGCCTTACCAAACAACGCTGAGTAAACCAATGACGCTCAATACTGTTCCTGCCACCTCAAGACTCGAGCCTGGTTTTCGAAAGTTTCGAAACATTGTTCTGGTTCTGCCTCATTGAAGTGGGGAACAAGCTGTACTGCTTTCTGTAAACTAAAGTCATTTACAACTTGAGAAAACTGCCTTCTTTCTTTTTCCCTATCAAACTCTTCCATGGCATATGCTCTCTGTTTCCTAGTCTGCTCAAGATTGATTTTCGCCAACTCAAGTGCCAACGCAGCTGACTCGGCTTCAGACAACCCTGTTTCACGAGACTGACGATTTTGCTCCGTTGATGTATCATTTTCCTCCCGCGAGAACATTGGGGTTTTATTCCTGGCTCCCGTAGAGGGAAGAGTCTGATGTGCCGTCTCCTCTTCCCAAAGTTTGATACTTATAAGAGTACAAAGCTGAGCAGCTGTGAGAGTGTGTTCGTAATCAATGCCAATGGAACGAGCAATTTGCCAACAACGCTGTAGGGAAAATTTAGGTAGGTTTACCAACGTGTATTCCAACACCAGACGTCTGACTCGTCTAGGTGGCATACCCCAACGTATAAACTATTAGCTATGCACAGTACGACTGTAGAATACTCATACCCCAACGTAACACGTTATTTGCAAGACACGCTTAGCCATGCACAGTACGACTGCAGAATACGCACATACCCTGGCAAGGCTAATACTCAATAGCAAAGCTGATTGAAAACGTATGCGAAACATCAAGGGACCTCCAAACACGTAGTTCAGAACACCAATACGCAAGCAGGTCTGACAATACAAGGAATGCCTGTGTACAACACCGTAATACACACAACCATTTAATAAACTACAGAAACTCAAGACTTATCGACACAGAAGACAACACTCAATACCGAAGAATCCTGGAATCATCGCCTATCTCTATATCCGACAACTTCAACCAGACACATGTGCAACTCTTGGGTATCTTTATTGAGGAAACGTTTCGCCACACAGTGGCTTCATCAGTCCATACGTAGGAGAAACTTGAAGAACAGGAGGAGAATGAGGTAATCAGTCCCTCAACCTTGAGTCGATGTGTTCAGTCCATCAATTTTGAATAGAATACGGCATATCAGCGGAGAAGCAGCTTATAAACCGTATGGCAGGAGAGGTGCAGCAGTCATAGGTCGTGTCACATTTGTTCAATGTGGAAGTAGGTCGTGCCCAAGAATTAGGCAAGCGAAGAATTCCTAAGTATTAAGATCCCAAGAAGTTGCAGTGTCTGACAGATTTGTAGATGAATGGTTCAGAGAACCGACATGTTGATAAATTAGACACATGTGCAACTCTTGGGTATCTTTCTTGAGGAAACGTTTCGCCACACAGTGGCTTCATCAGTCCATCAAGAAAGATACCCAAGAGTTGCACATGTGTCTAATTTATCAACATGTCGGTTCTCTGAACCATTCATCTACAAATCTGTCAGACACTGCAACTTCTTGGGATCTTAATACTTAGGAATTCTTCGCTTGCCTAATTCTTGGGCACGACCTACTTCCACATTGAACAAATGTGACACGACCTATGACTGCTGCACCTCTCCTGCCATACGGTTTATAAGCTGCTTCTCCGCTGATATGCCGTATTCTATTCAAGATTGATGGACTGAACACATCGACTCAAGGTTGAGGGACTGATTACCTCATTCTCCTCCTGTTCTTCAAGTTTCTCCTACGTATGGACTGATAAAGCCACTGTGTGGCGAAACGTTTCCTCAATAAAGATACCCAAGAGTTGCACATGTGTCTAATTTATCAACATGTCGGTTCTCTGAACCATTCATCTACAAAACTTCAACCAGAATAATGGCTTCTATAACATAGCTGAACTACTTGCCAAGAAACTTCTTCATCGCTATCCCACATAAGAGCATAGGAATGGAAGAACATTGCAGAAGTCTGTTCACAAACTTATCCAGTCTCCCTTCCAAGCTACCCAAGATTTTAGACTCTATAACCCCACTCGGTACATCATCAGATGCAGCATTCTCCACCTGACCACAGCATTCTGAACCTGACTATAAATACTTGCGTATCTTCCACCCCAGGTAGATTTGTTTGTGACTTGAAAAAGCCCACTGTGTGGGCGAAACGTTGTCAATAAAGGATCACATTATACTGCATATGTGTTTAGATTTCCGTCACCCTAGGCTCAACCCGTGCTCTAAGTCCAGCGTCAGCTCCCGGACAGGCCTCCATATTACAACCCAGGAGTCCAAAGGCCTGTTATCCTGGGTGTAAAGTGAGCAAAATAAACAGCAGAAAAACTTTTGACTTATATTATTCTTCACCAAGTAAGAACAGAATTATGTACACTATATACATTATATACAACAATAGGTATTAGAGCACTCCATGGTAAGCAAGGCAGAATAGAAGCCACTAGAGAGCAGACCGTGCTTCAACCAGCTTTATAATAGGAATGACAAGGGCAGACAGGTGTGTGATATCTACGACGCCTCTGCGATTGCCAAAAACCATCTTCTCATTTGCTGGAACCTGGGTACTGATTGAACGATGGGGCCTTATCGACAACCCTTAGCACCTGGTTCGCTGGTTGGGGGAGATAGCCTTTCAATGAGGGTGTGTATATGCGCCTAATAAAGGTTACATACACTTTGCGTGCCACAAATGTTGATTAGTTTATTCACTGAGTCATGAACTAACAAACAAGAACAGTTAACCTATGAGACACTATCTTATCTACGATGTAAGACAACATTAGTGATGTTTCTCAAATGAACTGTTTTCATTGAAAAATAAATAGAAAAACAGTGCAGAGCAAGTATTTATTTCAGACGACATTTCACTCAGGACTGAGCTCTGTCAAAATTTTTTTAAAATCTCAATCTTAACTAAACGTAGTCTAACGTGAGGGGAGGGTTTACTCTGCGTCACCTGTCCTTTTACGTGCCTGTCAGGGTGTTGCTCCCGTCACCAACATTCCTCGATGTTCTTTCCTCTTGAGAGCATCTTATTCTGTGCACGTCGCGGGAGTGTGAGAAGGAACTAGGTCCTGATAATTTACTAGCAAGGTCTCTGCTGTTTCCAGAATGCTTGAGATACACATTAATTCTTGGAGTGTCGTTGTGCATTGGTCAGTTTACAGCTGTGGAGGGTCTTGTGGCTTCAGTAAATGGTAGCAGGGAGTTTCTAAGCCTGTGAGGGGATGAGGAAGAGAAGGAGGAGGAAGGACAAGAAGTGGAGGAATTAACAGAGGAGAAGCAAAGAAAAAAGGATGAAGAAGAAGTATGCTATATTCTAGCTAGAATCTCGCCTCTTACTCGTTTCTTACTGTGTGTGTGGGTGTAGCAGTGGTTGTGTGGTTCTGTGTCAGAGATTTTCTTAGTCTTGGAATATGCGTTCTACCAGCCTTCGAATGACTGGTCAGAGACAGCTGCCACTAGCGAACAGAAGTCTGATCCACAACTACTAGCATGGGTTTAGTGAATTAGGATATACTCTTTCCTGACATAAGTCTCTCTATAAGGCTTGCAGGGCACGACTTCCCATTTCTAAATTCAAATTGGTGATATGTGAGGAATTCCTTAACGTCCGAGAGCTCCGCTTTCTTTTCATCTTTTCCATTACTCTGCAGTTTTGTCCAAAGCCCATGTCTGAAGTTTCTCACCTGATGAGTCGTGCAGAAGCCTCAGTTCTTTCTGTTTTGGTTGTCTTGCATCCTTTTACAACTAAAATGTATTTTGTTTTGCTAAACAGCATAATATCGCACATATAAACAGCAAAGGCATCCGGTATCCTAAAAAAGAAACCGAAAATTGTAAACTGACGAGAGGAGAGAGACATTGCAGTAAGCTTACTGACCTGGGTAAAGCTGGTCCTCCTCCTCCTCCTCCTCCTCCTCCTCCTCCTCCTCCTCTTCCTCCTCTCATCAAACCATTATCACTCACATATCTGTATAATTCATTCATAAAGCCAGCCAGAGGAATTACTTCAATTATTGCATTTTCCGTTTGTTCTACGTAGGTAGGACCGGATCAGGTTTGATCAAAGGGAGAGAGGAAAAATTCCTTGAATCAAGAGAGGAGATACTCTGTTTAGGACTGTGATAACAATTAAAAAAAATAGTGCAAGACAAATCCCACAAAGTACTCATTACCTGGAGTATACCTGGAGAGGGTTTCGGGGGTCAATGCCCCCCGCGGCCCGGTCTGTGACCAGGCCTCATGGAGGATCAGTGCCTGATCAACCAGGCTGTTACTGTTGACCGCACGCAACCCGACGTACGAACCACAGCCTGGCTGGTCAGATACTGCCTTTAGGTGGCTGTCCAGCGCTTTCTTGAAGACAGCTAGGGGTATACTGGTAATCCCCCTTATGTATGCTGGGAGGCAGCTGAACAGTCTTGGACCCCTGACACTTACTGTGTTGTCTCTTATCGTGCTAGTGGCATCCCTGTTTTTCATTGGGGAGATGTTGCATCGTCTGCCGAGTCTTTTGCTTTCATAGGGAGTGATTTTCGTGTGCAAGTTTGGTACTAATCCTTCTAAGATATTCCAAGTGTATATAATCATGTATCTCTCCCTCCTGCGTTCTAGGGAGTACAGGTTGAAGAGCTTCAAGCGTTCCCAGTAATTGAAGTGTTTTATCTCCGTTATGCGCGCCGTGAAGGTTCTCTGTACATTTTCTAGGTCAGCAATTACACCTGCCATGGAAGGTGCTGTTAGTGTGCAGCAAAATTCCAGCCTAGATAGAACAAGTGACCTGAAGAGTGTCATCATGGACTTGGCATCCCTAGTTTTAAAGATTCTCATTATCCATCTTGTCATTTTTCTAGCAGATGCGATTGATACGATGTTATGGTCTTTGAAGGTGAGATCCTATGACATGATCACTCCTAGGTCTTTTACATTAGTTTTCGCTCTATTGTGTGGTTGGAATTTGTTTTATATTCCGATACAGTTTTAATGTCATCAGTGAACTTCATATTGTTTTCTGCGGCCCATTTAAAGATTTAGTTGATGTACTCACCTAGTTGTACTCACCTAGTTGCACTCACCTAGTTGTACTCACCAAGTTGAGGTTGCAGGGGTCGAGTCCAAGCTCCTGGCCCCGCCTCTTCACTGGTCGCTACTAGGTCACTCTCCCTGAGCCATGAGCTTTATCATACCTCTGCTTAAAGCTATGTATGGATCCTGCCTCCACTACATCGCTTCCCAAACTATTCCACTTCTTGACTACACTGTGGCTGAAGAAATACTTCCTAACATCCCTGTGATTCATCTGTGTCTTCAACTAACAACTGTGTCCCCTTGTTGTTGTGTCCCATCTCTGGAACATCCTGTCTTTGTCCACCTTGTCAATTCCTCTCAGTATTTTGTATGTCGTTACCATGTCTACCCTATCTCTCCTGTCCTCCAGTGTCGTCAAGATGATTTCCCTTAACCTCTCCTCATAGGACACCTCTTAGCTCTGGGACTAGTCTTGTTGCAAACCTTTGCACTTTCTCTAGTTTCTTTACGTGCTTGGCTAGGTGTGGGTTCCAAACTGGTGCCGCATACTCCAATATGGGTCTAACGTAGACGGTGTACAGGGTCCTGAACGATTCCTTATTAAGATGTCGGAATGCTGTTCTGAGGTTTGCTAGGCGCCCATATGCTGCAGCAGTTATTTGGTTGATGTGCGCTTCAGGAGATGTGCCTGGTGTTATACTCACCCCAAGATCTTTTTTCTTGAGCAAGGTTTGTAGTCTCTGGTCCCCTAGGCTGTACTCCGCCTGCGATCTTCTTTGCCCTTCCCCAATCTTCATGACTTTGCACTTGGTGGGGTTGAACTTCAGGAGCCAATTGCTGGACCAGGTCTGCAGCCTGTCCAGATCCCTTTGTAGTTCTGCCTGGTCTTCGATCGAATGAATTCTTCTCATCAACTTCACGTCATCTGCAAACAGGGACACTTCGGAGTCAATTCCTTCCGTCATGTCGTTCACAAATACCAGAAACAGCACTGGTCCTAGAACTGACCCCTGTGGGACCCCGCTGGTCACAGGTGCCCACTCTGGAGTCTTGCAGTGTCTTCAATGGAGGACACTGTCATGCAAATTCGGGTGTCATCTGCAAAAGAAGACACGGCGCTGTGGTTTATATCCCTGTCCATGTCAGATATGAGGATGAGGAACAAGATGGGAGAGACTACTGTGCCTTGTGGAACAAAGCTTTTCACCGTAGCCGCCTCAGACTTTACTCTGTTTACTACTACTCTTTGTGTTCTATTTGTTAGGAAATTATAAATCCAGCTACCAACTTTTCCTGTTATTATTTTATCATGCATATTGTGCGTTATTACACCATGGTCACACTTGTCAAAGACTTTTGCAAAGTCTAGAGCATTCAGGACCTTGTCATAGTGATTCAGTAGTTGGGACAGGCAGGAGCGACCTGCTCTAAACCCATGTTGCCCTGGGTTGTGTAACTGATGGGTATCTAGATGTGTGGCGATCTTGCTTCTTAGAACCCTTTCAAAGATTAGTGTGGGTAGTAGTTAAGTTTCTAGCTCGTTCTAGTTCCTTTGCTCAAGAGCCCTTCATTGAGATCAAAACACCTTTTCCTCCTTCCCTCCCACCCTGAAGGGGTTGAAGGAAGGGGAGTGAACGAGTGCTGTAATGGGAGGGGGATGTATGTGTAGGGGGTGGCAGCATCAGGATACAGTGTTGTAGTCAGGCAGAAAAGTAGCGATTTCATACCTGTAATAGTATGGGAAGAACTACAAAAAATATCCGCTAGCAGAACGAAATTTTCTCAATGCCTTTCGTGAGTGCAATGTACTAGAAGTCAACGAAATCCCTCCCTCTGTAAGGCAAAAAAAAATAATGTCAGGAAAGCCTGGGAGATATACACTGCATAAAATCCATGGCAAGATTCTTTTATTGGCAACTCACTGCAAGTTGGGGAGACGAGGTGGAGATATTACGTGTTGTTAGTGCAAGACGTACCCTGAAGGGAAGCAGCAGCGGCGAGTACCCTCAAGGGAAGTACCAGCAGCGAGTACCCTCAAGGGAAGTACCAGCACCTAGTACCCTCAAGGGAAGTAGCAGGAGCGAGTACCAACAAGGGAAGTAACCGTGACAAGTGAGTACCAACAAGGGAAGTAGCAGAAGCGAGTATCAACAAGGGAAGTAGCAGAAATGAGTACCATCAAGAGAAGTAACCGTAACAAGTGAGTACCATCAAGGGAAGTAGCAGCAGCAAGTGAGTACCATAAAGGGAAGTAGTTGCAACAAATAAGTACCCTCAGGAAAGTAGCATCAGCAGGTAAGTACGTTCAAGTGAAGACGAATAAGACACACCTTCAAGACGTTTCCCCCAACCGTTGTGTTCATCAGTGCAATACAGAGAATTATCCTGAGACGGTGGAAGACATGAGGAAGCAGTTATAGGAGGTCAGTCCCTCAGTCTTGCTAGGAAGTGCTCAATCCACCATTCTTCATGCATATGTAGTAGATATTCCAGGATGTATGTGTTTTTTTTATATTTGCTTGTCGGTTTTACAAAGCTTTCAGCATAAACTGCTCGACGGGGAAGTGGCTACAGGAAGGGAAGTACCCCCAGGAAAG